>NC_092270.1:19024939-19029939 GCF_036320965.1 Panulirus ornatus
GGTGGACCATCATCATCAACCCAGGGTGGACCACCATCATCAACCCAGGGTGGACCATCATCATCAACCCAGGGTGGACCACCATCATCAACCCAGGGTGGACCACCATCATCAACCCAGGGTGGACCACCACCATCAACCCAGGGTGGACCACCATCATCAACCCAGGGTGGAGCACCACGATCAACCCAAGGTGGACCATCATCATCAACCCAGGGTGGACCACCATCATCAACCCAAGGTGGACCATCATCATCAACCCAGGGTGGACCATCATCATCAACCCCGGGTGGACCACCACCATCATCAACCCAGGGTGGACCATCATCATCAACCCAGGGTGGACCATCATCATCAACCCAGGGTGGACCATCATCATCAACCCAGGGTGGACCATCATCATCAACCCAGGGTGGACCATCATCATCAACCCAGGGTGGACCATTATCATCAACCCAAGGTGGACCATCATCATCAACCCAGGGTGGACCACCATCATCAACCCAGGGTGGAAGACCATCATCAACCCAGGGTGGACCATCATCATCAACCCAGGGTGGACCACCACCATCATCAACCCAGGGTGGACCATCATCATCAACCCAGGGTGGACCATCATCATCAACCCAGGGTGGACCATCATCATCAACCCAGGGTGGACCATCATCATCAACCCAGGGTGGACCACCACCATCATCAACCCAGGGTGGACCATCATCATCAACCCAGGGTGGACCATCATCATCAACCCAGGGTGGACCATCATCATCAACCCAGGGTGGACCATCATCATTAACCCAGGGTGGAGCACCACGATCAACCCAGGGTGGAGCACCACCATCAACCCAGGGTGGACCACCATCATCAACCCAGGGAGGACCACCATCATCAACCCAGGGTGGACCATCATCATCAACCCAGGGTGGCCCACCACCATCAACCCAGGGTGGACCATCATCATCAACCCAGGGTGGACCATCATCATCAACCCAGGGTGGACCATCATCATCAACCCAGGGTGGACCACCATCATCAACCCAGGGTGGACCACCACCATCATCAACCCAGGGTGGACCATCATCATCAACCCAGGGTGGACCATCATCATCAACCCAGGGTGGACCATCATCATCAACCCAAGGTGGACCATCATCATCAACCCAGGGTGGACCATCATCATCAACCCAGGCTGGACCATCATCATCAACCCAGGGTGGACCATCATCATCAACCCAGGGTGGACCATCATCATCAACCCAGGGTGGACCATCATCATCAACCCAGGGTGGACCATCACCATCAACCCAGGGTGGAGCACCACCATCAACCCAGGGTGGAGCACCACCATCAACCCAGGGTGGACCACCATCATCAACCCAGGGTGGAGCACCACGATCAACCCAGGGTGGACCATCATCATCAACCCAGGGTGGAGCACCACGATCAACCCAGGGTGGACCATCATCATCAACCCAGGGTGGAGCACCACGATCAACCCAGGGTGGACCATCATCATCAACCCAGGGTGGACCATCATCATCAACCCAGGGTGGACCATCATCATCAACCCAGGGTGGACCACCATCATCAACCCAGGGTGGACCACCACCATCAACCCAGGGTGGACCAACACCACCATCAACCCAGTGTTGTGAGGTGGACGACACATTAATCCCACCTTGTGGCACCTGACCTGGTGGAAGGTGGGGTGGGGTTGGTCGTGCTGAGCCATCCACCTCCAGCATTACCGTCATCCACACGGTCCGTCATCCAACCCAGCAGCAGAACTCACCCCAAATGATAAATGGAATTAATCAGCCACGTACATTCGTGGCAGACACACGCCTGGCAAGGATCATTCATTCACGGACGCGATGAATGCATTCCAAAGGACTTAAGGTCGTGGTGCCTATCTTTTTTTTTAGGGAGGAGATCGTGAAATTAGGCGGGAATAAGGATCAGTGTCGGTGACAAGTGATGTTTTGAGGGGGCACACACACACGGGACGGGATGGTCAGAGAGTGAATGACCTCTCGTGTGTGGGGATGGGGTAGCCACTGCTGTCTAAGGAAGGGTTCGAACCCCAGGCTGGGTGAGAGGAGTGGGGTCGACCTCACCCCAGATGTACTCTCGTGTTCTGCATGGTGGGTGGGGCTACGGAGTGGACGGTTCATCCACTGACCACTGCTGCCCTGGGCATCAACCTATGACAGGCCAGTATGACAGGGGTGACCTATGACAGGTCCAGTATGACAGGGATGACCTATGACAGGCCAGTATGACAGGGGGTGACCTATGACAGGCCAGTATGACAGGGGGTGATCTATGACAGGCCAGTATGACAGGGGTGACCTGTGACAGGCCAGTATTACAGGGGTGACCTATGACAGGCCAGTATGACAGGGGTGACCTATGACAGGCCAGTATGACAGGGGTGACCTATGACAGGCCAGTATGACAGGGGTGACCTATGACAGGCCAGTATGACAGGGGGTGATCTATGACAGGTCCAGTATGACAGGGGTGACCTATGACAGGCCAGTATGACAGGGGGTGACTTATGACAGGCCAGTATGACAGGGGTGACCTATGACTGGTCCAGTATGACAAGGGGTGACCTATGACAGGCCAGTATGACAGGGGGTGACTTATGACAGGCCAGTATGACAGGGGGTGACTTATGACAGGCCAGTATGACAGGGGGTGACCTATGACAGGCCAGTATGACAGGGGGTGACCTATGACAGGCCAGTATGACAGGGGGTGACCTATGACAGGCCAGTATGACAGGGGGTGACCTATGACAGGCCAGTATGACAGGGGTGACCTATGACAGGTCCAGTATGACAGGGGTGACCTATGACAGGCCAGTATGACAGGGGTGACTTATGACAGGTGTGACCTATGACGTAGCACATGACCCTGGCTGAGCGGCTATGACCTCCTCCTGTCCACATTTCTGACCCAAGATGACTAGACGGAGGTCAACTTTGACCCACAGGTCAGCTGGCTGGCTGGCCACCAGTGTGGCATGGCAGACCACGTGACAAGGTCACACACGGCATGTTGACCTAACGTGTACTGGTCCAGTACCACGGTGACCTTCTGACCTTGTGCCTTCTCATCCCTAAACTCACGTGAGTGACTGAGCACCGATGTGGTAGGGTGTGTAGATTATCCTGCTGGTCGACTGGTCGAACAACCATTGTACCAACTGACCAGTAAGGTGGTCAGGTGGAGTGTGAACCCAGCTGGTCGACTGGTCGAACAACCACTGTACCAACTGACCAGTAAGGTGGTCAGGGGTAGGGTGTGAACCAGCTGGTCGACTGGTCGAACAACCACTGTACCAACTGACCAGTAAGGTGGTCAGGGGTAGGGTGTGAACCAGCTGGTCGACTGGTCGAACAACCACTGTACCAACTGACCAGTAAGGTGGTCAGGGGTAGGGTGTGAACCAGCTGGTCGACTGGTCGAACAACCACTGTACCAACTGACCAGTAAGGTGGTCAGGTATGGGGATGTGAACCCAGCTGGTCGACTGGTCGAACAACCACTGTACCAACTGACCAGTAAGGTGGTCAGGTGGGGTGTGAACCTAGCTGGTCGACTGGTCGAACAACCACTGTGCCAACTGACCAGTAAGGTGGTCAGGGGTGGGGTGTGAACCCAGCTGGTCGACTGGTCGAACAACCATTGTACCAACTGACCAGTAAGGTGGTCAGGTGGGATGTGAACCCAGCTGGTCGACTGGTCGAACAACCATTGTACCAACTGACCAGTAAGATGGTCAGGTATGGGGGTGTGAACCCAGCTGGTCGACTGGTCGAACAACCATTGTACCCACAACCCTCTACAACACCAGGAAGTGGCCAGACGTGTTACCCAAACCAGAAGGTAACACCAGATTACTGTCTAGTTACCCCAGTAACGGTTGTAGATTACTGTCTAGTTACCCCAGTAACGGTTGTAGATTACTGTCTGGTTACCCCAGTAACCGTTGTAGATTACTGTCTGGTTACCCCAGTAACGGTTGTAGATTACTGTCTGGTTACCCCAGTAACCGTTGTAGATTACTGTCTAGTTACCCCAGTAACGGTTGTAGATTACTGTCTAGTTACCCCAGTAACGGTTGTAGATTACAGTCTAGTTACCCCAGTAACGGTTGTAGATTACTGTCTAGTTACCCCAGTAACGGTTGTAGATTACTGTCTAGTTACCCCAGTAACGGTTGTAGATTACAGTCTAGTTACCCCAGTAACGGTTGTAGATTACTGTCTAGTTACCCCAGTAACGGTTGTAGATTACTGTCTAGTTACCCCAGAAACGGTTGTAGATTACTGTCTAGTTACCCCAGTAACCGTTGTAGATTACTGTCTGGTTACCCCAGTAACGGTTGTAGATTACTGTCTAGTTACCCCAGTAACGGTTGTAGATTAGTCTAGTTACCCCAGTAACGGTTGTAGATTAGTCTAGTTACCCCAGTAACGGTTGTAGATTAGTCTAGTTACCCCCGTAACGGTTGTAGATTACTGTCTTGTTACCCTAGTAACGGTTGTAGACACGATGGTAACGCCCCAAGCCCCCCCCCCCTCACGTGTTACCCAGGTAGCCTGGGTGGGTAACCAGGTAACCATGAGGCAAAGAAACGTTACCCGGGTATTGATGTGTCTTGGTGTACAAGATGTGACAGTCTACCATCACTATATAAATGGTAGACATTTGAATGGTGACGTATCTACCCTTACTATCATCTACCCTTACAATCACCTACCCTTACAATCGTCTACCCTTACAATCGTCTACCCTTAAAATCGTCTGCCCTTACAATCATCTACCCTTACAATCATCTGCCCTTACAATCACCTACCCTTACAATCATCTACCCTTACAATCACCTACCCTTACAATCACCTACCCTTACAATCGTCTACCCTTACAATCACCTACCCTTACAATCGTCTGCCCTTACAATCATCTACCCTTACAATCATCTGCCC
>NC_092270.1:19034939-19072439 GCF_036320965.1 Panulirus ornatus
AGTATCTACCTACCTACACCACCCAGTATCTACCTACCTACACCCACCCAGTATCTGCCTACCTACACCCACCCAGTATCTACCTACCTATACCAACCCAGTATCTACCTACTTACACCCACTAAGTATCTACCTACCTACACCCATCTAGTATCTACCTACCTACACCCACCAAGTATCTACCTACTTACACCCACCCAGTATCTACCTACCTACACCCACCCAGTATCTACCTACATACACCCACCCAGTATCTACCTACCTACACCCATCCAGTATCTACCTACCTACACCCACCCAGTATCTACCTACCTACACCCACCCAGTATCTACCTACCTACACCCACCCAGTATCTACCTACCTACACCCACCCAGTATCTACCTACATACACCCACCCAGTATCTACCTACCTACACCCACCCAGTATCTGAAGATACTCCTCCACACAGATGCTGTGTCAACACACACACACACACACACACACACACACACACTGAGGGGGGGGGGGGGTAACGGTACCATCCCAGGGTAAGGTGACCTGACCTCTGACCCCGGCCGTTACCAGTCCGTGTCAAAGGTCAGTGCTTCGTCACCCAGGATCGTGCGGTTGCCCCGCACACAGGTTGCCAAGAGAACCACACTACCCAGCTACTTCATGTGGGAGCGCACCAGCCAGCCAGCCGACCACTTCACCATGAAGCACACCACCCAGCCAGCAGACCACTTCACCATGAAGCACACCACCCAGCCAGCAGACCACTTCACCATGAACACACCAGCCAGCCAACCGACCACTTCACCATGAAGCACGCCAGCCAGCCAGCCACTTCACCATGAAGTACACCACCCAGCCAGCAGACCACTTCACCATGAAGCACACCAGCCAGCCGACCACTTCACCATGAAGCACACCAGCCAACCACTTCACCATGAAGCACGCCAGCCAGCTGACCACTTCACCATGAAGCACGCCAGCCAGCCGACCACTTCACCATGAAGCACGCTAGCCAGACACCACTTCACCATGAAGCACACCACCCAGCCAGCAGACCACTTCACCATGAACACACCAGCCAGCCAACCGACCACTTCACCATGAAGCACGCCAGCCAGCTGACCACTTCACTATGAAGCACACCAGCCAGCCAGCAGACCACTTCACCATGAAGCACGCCAGCCAGCCGACCACTTCACCATGAAGCACGCCAGCCAGCCAACCACTTCACCATGAAGCACGCCAGCCAGCTGACCACTTCATCATGAAGCACGCCAGCCAGCCAGCCGACCACTTCACCATGAAGCACGCCAGCCAGCTGACCACTTCACCATGAAGCACACCACCCAGCGAGCCAACCACTTCACCATGAAGCACACCAGCCAGCCGACCACTTCACCATGAAGCACACCAGCCAGCCGACCACTTCACCATGAAGCACACCAGCCAGCCAGCCGAACACCACCATGAAGCACGCCAGCCAGCCGACCACTTCATGAAGCACGCCAGCCAGCTGACCACTTCACTATGAAGCACACCAGCCAGCCAACCACTTCACCATGAACACACCAGCCAGCCGACCACTTCATCATGAAGCACGCCAGCCAGCCGATCATTTCACCATGAAGCACGCTAGCCAGCCGACCACTTCACCATGAAGCACACCAGCCAGCCGACCACTTCACTATGAAGCACACCAGCCAGCCAGCCAACCACTTCACCATGAAGCACACCAGCCAGCCAGCCGACTACTTCACCACGAAGCACACCAGCCAGCCGACCACTTCATCATCAAGCACACCAGCCAGCCAGCCGACCACTTCACCATGAAGCACACCAGCCAGCCGACCACTTCACCATGAAGCACACCAGCCAGCCAGCCACTTCACCATGAACACACCAGCCAGCCGACCACTTCATCATGAAGCACGCCAGCCAGCCGATCATTTCACCATGAAACACGCCAGCCAGCCGACCACTTCACCATGAAGCACGCCAGCCAGCCGACCACTTAACCATGAGAGCACACCAGCCAGCCGACCACTTCATCATCAAGCACACCAGCCAGCCGACCACTTCACCATGAAGCACACCAGCCAGCCAGCCGACCACTTCACCATGAAGCACGCCAGCCAGCCGACCACTTCACCATGAAGCACGCCAGCCAGCCGACCACTTCACCATGAAGCACACCAGCCAGCCAGCCACTTCACCATGAAGCACACCAGCCAGCCGACCACTTCACCATGAAGCACGCCAGCCAGCCGACCACTTCACCATGAAGCACACCAGCCAGCCAGCCACTTCACCATGAAGCACACCAGCCAGCCGACCACTTCACCATGAAGCACACCAGCCAGCCGACTACTTCACCATGAAGCACGCCAGCCAGAAAGCCAGCCAATTCATGAAGCACGCCAGCCAGCCAGCCGACCACTTCACCATGAAGCACACCAGCCACTTCACCATGAAGCACGCCAGCCAGCCGACCACTTCATCATGAAGCACAACAGCCAGCCAGCCACTTCACCATGAAGCACGCCAGACAGCCACTTCACCATGAAGCACGCCAGACAGCCACTTCACCATGAAGCACGCCAGACAGCCACTTCACCATGAAGCACACCAGCCAACAAGCCACTTCACCATGAAGCACGCCAGCCAACAAGCCACTTCACCATGAAGAACGCCAGCCAGCCGACCACTTCACTATGAAGCACGCCAGCCAGCCGACCACTTCACCATGAAGCACGCCAGCCAGCCAGCCACTTCACCATGAGCAGCGGGGCTGTCTGTAGCCGGGTTTTAAACCGGTCTTCCCGAGGGGTGGCCCCGAGCGGTGTGTGGGGCAGCCAGGTACCTGCCTGCTTCTGTCTCAGGTGTGCATCCACACAACACAACCACAGACTCAGGTGGTTGTGGGGCAGCTGTGTTCAACCTCTGCCCCACAACCACCAACAACGCACGCCAATAACATGCCGATATATCGGGTGTTCTCAAGGTGTCTCATCTGTTCCGATGAAGAGAGCGAGTGGGGCGTGGAAACCTAAGTAAACACATACTGTTTTATTACGTTGATGAACTGAGGTGATCCAGGAGGTGAAGGAGTTAGGTGTGTGGGTAAGAAGGCAAGATAAGGCCTGGCGGGGGGCTCCCTTGGTGCTGGTGTAGCCGCAGGAGACGACACAGCCTCGTGGATGATGGGGATCGTGGATCTTCTCTAGGAGGCAGAAGGTGTTGCCCGAGTTAGCAGGCGGCTGCCGTGTGTGCTTTGTGATGCATGAAGGTGACGGACGTGTGGGGGCCCTGGAGCACGAAGGCGTCGGGCGTGGGCCTCGCACTCCACGCTCCGTCTCGAGGTGAGAGATAGCGAGGTCGCACGTGAACACAAGGTTGAGGCAGCAAAGACGCCCACCTACTGGGTAAACCAGGGGGTTACATGGTGGACGTCTCCAGTGGCTAGGTACGTCTCGGGGCACGAGAGCCACCGGTCCTGCGATGATGGTCGAAACTGTCTACCAGCTGGCTTGTGACCTGAGTGGTGGGTCACATGTCTACCAGCTGGCTTTATGACCTGAGTGGTGGGTCACATGTCTACCAGCTGGCTTGTGACCTGATTGGTGGGTCACATGTCTACCAGCTGGCTTGTGACCTGAGTGGTGGGTCACATGTCTACCAGCTGGTTTATGACCTGAGTGGTGGGTCACATGTCTACCAGCTGGCTTGTGACCTGATTGGTGGGTCACATGTCTACCAGCTGGCTTGTGACCTGAGTGGTGGGTCACATGTCTACCAGCTGGCTTCTGACCTGAGTGGTGGGTCACATGTCTACCAGCTGGCTTCTGACCTGAGTGGTGGGTCACATGTCTACCAGCTGGCTTGTGACCTGAGTGGTGGGTCACATGTCTACCAGCTGGCTTGTGACCTGAGTGGTGGGTCACATGTCTACCAGCTGGCTTCTGACCTGAGTGGTGGGTCACATGTCTACCAGCTGGTTTATGACCTGAGTGGTGGGTCACATGTCTACCAGCTGGCTTGTGACCTGAGTGGTGGGTCACATGTCTACCAGCCGGCTTGTGACCTGAGTGGTGGGTCACATGTCTACCAGCTGGTTTATGACCTGAGTGGTGGGTCACATGTCTACCAGCTGGCTTGTGACCTGAGTGGTGGGTCACATGTCTACCAGCTGGCTTGTGACCTGAGTGGTGGGTCACATGTCTACCAGCTGGTTTATGACCTGAGTGGTGGGTCACATGTCTACCAGCTGGCTTGTGACCTGTGTGGTGGGTCACATGTCTACCAGCTGGCTTGTGACCTGAGTGGTGGGTCACATGTCTACCAGCTGGCTTCTGACCTGAGTGGTGGGTCACATGTCTACCAGCTGGCTTGTGACCTGAGTGGTGGGTCACATGTCTACCAGCTGGCTTCTGACCTGAGTGGTGGGTCACATGTCTACCAGCTGGCTTGTGACCTGAGTGATGGGTCACATGTCTACCAGCTGGCTTCTGACCTGAGTGGTGGGTCACATGTCTACCAACTGGTTGATGACCTGAGTGGTGGGTCACATGTCTACCAGCTGGCTTATGACCTGAGTGGTGGGTCACATGTCTACCAGCTGGCTGATAACCTGAGTGGTGGGTCACATGTCTACCAGCTGGTTTATGACCTGAGTGGTGGGTCACATGTCTACCAGCTGGCTTCTGATCTGAATGGTGGGTCACATGTCTACCAGCTGGCTTCTGACCTGAGTGGTGGGTCACATGTCTACCAACTGGCTTGTGACCTGAGTGGTGGGTCACATGTCTACCAGCTGGCTTCTGATCTGAATGGTGGGTCACATGTCTACCAGCTGGCTTCTGACCTGAGTGGTGGGTCACATGTCTACCAGCTGGCTTGTGACCTGAGTGGTGGGTCACATGTCTACCTGCTGGCTTCTGATGTGAATGGTGGGTCACATGTCCACCAACTGGTTGATGACCTGAGTGGTGGGTCACATGTCTACCAGCTGGCTTATGACCTCAGTGGTAATCTTGGGTCACCCACAGTTAACATGAAAGACACGTTCCAAACGCCTTAGATTACCCAAATCCTTCCTTGTCACGCGAGTGAAGAACGAGTGGTATACATGAGTAAAAAGGACAATATACATACGTTACAAGCCTGGTCACTCAGGTATACATGTGGCGAGTAATATACATGATTCACACGTCTTGTCACCCATGTATAATACTCTTAAAGTATACATAAATTACGTGTCTTGTCAATCATGCTTCGATGAGGTATACACGAAAGACGAGCAGTATACATAAGGTGCACTATACATTAATGTATAATGCTCTTAATGAGGTGTATACATGAGTAATGAGAGGAATACATATCATTTTGTACAGACAGAAGGACGTCAGGAAAATCATGATATGTAATTATATGTACCGTTACATTATGTACCTCTGTACCGCAGGACACGTCCCTCAGATGTGTACAGTGGAAGTGTGTCGAACTCACGATCACAACCCGCTTCGTCAGGGCAGCAGACAGTGCCCTAACCCACACAACCCCAGGTTCACGCGACACACTCTCGATCACCAACCTGTGAACTCACAACAGAGCCACATTGGACACCAGCGAGGAGGGGGTTATCCCCACACCGTCCTGGAAACGGGCCAACCACACACACTATCCCTGGCGCGTTTTTGGCTCGTACTGACCAAGTGGGATCGAAGGAGGAGGAGGAGGAGGAGGAGGAGAATATGAATGGTTCATGGACAGATGACGGACGCTGGTTGAGAGCCTCACACACGGTGTGTCCGCCCAGGTGAAGTGGTAGACTTGGGCGACGGGAGAAAGTGATCCCCGGTAACATGCAAGGGTAGCGTGAGCGGGGCGAGGCGGGGCGAGGCTGGGTCTGGTGGGGAGGCAGATGAGGATGACGAGGTGAGAATGCGACTCCCCCCGGCCACGGAACCACGCTAACTGGTTATACACACACACACACACACACACACACACACACACAAGCTACACCTCCCCACCATCCCGCCACAGTAAACACCGACACAGACACACACACACACAGTGTACACGCCATAACTCGTGTGTTCCAAGTGTTATGCAACAGCAACTTCACTTTCCTACACCCAAGTAGTGTCCACGTTCAGGTCATTTCTCGCTCCCGGCCGCCAAGGCCAAACCTGACGCGTAACTGGTCTGTTTCACACCGCGTCACCTCTGCACATATACACACTCCAGGCACACCTGCCATCACTCACGGCAGGTGTGTGGGGGGGTCGCCGCTGGACTCATCATGGTTCTCCCGTCACCAAGGCCGACGCCGCCGCCATGTTAGGTACCAAACAATATCTCTAGTGACCTGAAATGCTTAAGCCATCCCTTCCTCCTCCTCCCTCAGGCCCCACATGGTCCTCCCTCCTCCCTCTGGTCCTACAGCATCACCACTATGACCCTACGCCCTCCTCCTCCTCCTTCTGGTCCTACAGCATCATCACTATGACCCTTCCTCCTCCTCCTCCTCCTCCCTCTGGTCCTACAGCATCATCACTATGACCCTTCCTCCTCCTCCTCCTTCTGGTCCTACAGCATCATCACTATGACCCTTCCTCCTCCTCCCTCTGGTCCTACAGCATCATCACTATGACCCTTCCTCCTCCTCCTTCTGGTCCTACAGCATCATCACTATGACCCTTCCTCCTCCTCCTCCTCCCTCTGGTCCTACAGCATCATCACTATGACCCTTCCTCCTCCTCCTCCTCCCTCTGGTCCTACAGCATCATCACTATGACCCTTCCTCCTCCTCCCTCTGGTCCTACAGCATCATCACTATGACCCTTCCTCCTCCTCCTTCTGGTCCTACAGCATCATCACTATGACCCTTCCTCCTCCTCCTTCTGGTCCTACAGCATCATCACTATGACCCTTCCTCCTCCTCCTTCTGGTCCTACAGCATCATCACTATGACCCTTCCTCCTCCTCCTTCTGGTCCTACAGCATCATCACTATGACCCTACGCCCTCCTCCTCCTTCTGGTCCTACAGCATCATCACTATGACCCTTCCTCCTCCTCCTCCTTCTGGCACCACACACTATGACCTCTCGTTCCACAACGCAACCAAGGTCACTTACCCCGTCATCCGTCACTGGGACACCCTACAGACCAGCTGACCTTTGACCTTCCCAGAGATCAACAATATTCCTGCTACGTTTACCTCCGTCATAAGGTTGAAACAAAAGCTTCTGAAACATACTGAAACATACTGAAACTCTGTGATTACCTGAATCATCCACGAATATGGAGTTCAAGGCGAACAAAAAAAAAAAAAGAACGTCATGTATTTAGCGGGGATAACATTCTTCATACCTTCATATGATCATGGGAAGTGAATCTCTATCAGGTTTGTAGCTGATGAACTTGTGGAACATAAGAACAACACTGTTGACTCTCCGTCAAACTATGGACCATCCTCCGCACTGCAC
This sequence comes from Panulirus ornatus, assembly GCF_036320965.1. Lineage (NCBI taxonomy): Eukaryota > Metazoa > Arthropoda > Malacostraca > Decapoda > Palinuridae > Panulirus > Panulirus ornatus. The sequence continues at coordinate 19,042,428 of NC_092270.1, forward strand.
TTTGCCCCTCGACTCAACTTCCTTCTTAAAAGCCACGTCTGATGTCACTGCTTTATATCTACTTGGCTGTACAACCTGGCTGGTCTGGTACACACATCCATACGGAGAGATACACACACGTAGGTCTTCCTATCGTGTTCCATACGTCTGTTAGTGCTCAACTGAACACCCACACGGCCTCTGTCATTCATAGTGTCTTTCCACAGCATCTTCAGCTCTTCTCTGGATCTTACTGGGTCCATTTTCCCCAGTGGGTCATTGTAGAAAGGAACTGGCTTAGTATGCAGGGTGGACAACTGGCCTCACAGTATGTATGTTCGGTGTATATATCATTGTATACCTCAGCTGCAGATTGTAATGAGTGTATTTTCTGAACTCAGGCCAGTCCAGGTCCAAATGCCGTTTTCCTAAAAATGGTAAATATCTGCGAAATATCATGTGCTGTGAGCGGCGTTCATCGCTACTGGAACTGCTTGTGTCCAGTTCTCAAAGTTACCAGCGGTACATGGTAGGTGAAGAGTGAGGAACAACCACACATCTCTTACACCTTGTGTTTACACCTCTCTCACAACTTGTGTTTACCTCCTGTATTGTGCAGGTGACAAGTACGTTAGGGGCCTTCCCTAGCGAAGGTCTTCAGGTTCGCAAAGACAGACACCGTGTCTTGAAGGAGGCCCACTGGAGGACCTGGATGGCATGCCTCTGTAAGTTCTCAAGTCATCAGTAGTTATAATCAGCATCCATATTCTGGTGCCATCCACGCTGGACATACAGGAGCGGACGACATGGCACGGATGATGAAAGTGAGACACAGAGAGTGTAGTGAGAAACGAGCACACAGCTGACATGATAAGTCTGACGCAGGAAGCAATAAACATTAGCTACGAGAAGACAGACGTAAGCAACACCGCCTCACACAACAACATTGCTCGAGGTTCCAACATCCAGAGCATCAGGGCGAAGCCACAGACAAAGAGGAGGCACATCATCCTTGGTGAAGCCACAGACAAAGAGGAGGCACATCATCCTTGGTGAAGCCACAGACAAAGAGGAAGCACATCATCCTTGGTGAAGCCACAGACAAAGAGGACGCACATCATCCTTGGTGAAGCCACAGACAAAGAGGACGCACATCATCCTTGGTGAAGCCACAGACAAAGAGGACGCACATCATCCTTGGTGAAGCCACAGACAAAGAGGACGCACATCATCCTTGGTGAAGCCACAGACAAAGAGGACGCACATCATCCTTGGTGAAGCCACAGACAAAGAGGACGCACATCATCCTTGGTGAAGCCACAGACAAGCTGTGGCCCGTTCTGGTTCCCTTTAGCTACTCCAGGGACAGGTCCACTGAGCCCGGTCCAGGACTGTAGTCGTAGGAGAGGTCCATTGAGCCCGGTCCAGGACTGTACTCGTAGGAGAGGTCCATTGAGCCCGGTCCAGGACTGTACTCGTAGGAGAGGTCCACTGAGCCCGGTCCAGGACTGGAGCACCCACCACTCAGCCTACCTAGATCATCAGATGAGGGGGGCAGCAAAACTGCTATACACACCCTCCTTCACCTGAACCACAATACATCTCCCCACAACATCAACACCAAATGGACACTCCAGTTAGATAAGGTGACACTGAGAGACGATCCAGGCTACCATGAGACAGCAGACGCCCTACCCTTCCCATCACTAGGCCACACCAGACACACCCCATTCCTAATGCCCTCGAGGGAGACATTCATCCCCTCAACTTACCACAGGGGGGCGCGCGGGGGCACAACCACCCCACCACCTTCCTACCACCACACGTACCGTCTCTTCCTCCACTCACACGACCTACAACAATTAACCCCCCCCCCTCACCACCACAACCATCACTACCACAACAAACTACCCCTCTACCACCATCCTCCTCCGTCTATCGTAACAACCCCATCACCATCGGGACACACTGGGCCGTGCTAACCTCCCTCCCTCGCTCCCTCTCCAACCACCACGATGGCCATCACCAAGAGAAACGCCTCCACTATAACCTTGCCTCTCTCCCCCCCACACTATAACCTTGCCTTCCCCCCCCCCCCCACACACACGTCACTACAGATGATGAAGGCTGGATCACTCACAATCTCAGACCGCAATCACTAAATTGGTGCAAATAGACCGGCACACTGGCGGTGGGCCATGGGGTGTGAACAGGCCCTCAGGGAGGGAGGGACCGACTGTCTGGCCCAGGGTAATGACAGGGCTGGCTTGGCTGGCTCAGGGTAATGACAGGGCTGGCTTGGCTGGCCCAGGGTAATGACAGGGCTGGCTTGACTGGCTCAGGGTAATGACACGGCTGGCTGACTGGCTCAGGGTAATGAGAGGGCTGGCTTGGCTGGCTCAGGGTAATGACAGGGCTGGCTTGGCTGGCTCAGGGTAATGAGAGGGCTGGCTGACTGGCTCAGGGTAATGACAGGGCTGGCTTGGCTGGCTCAGGGTAATGACAGGGCTGGCTTGGCTGGCTGAGGGTAATGAGAGGGCTGGCTTGGCTGGCTCAGGGTAATGAGAGGGCTGGCTGACTGGCTCAGGGTAATGACAGGGCTGGCTTGACTGGCCCAGGGTAATGAGAGGGCTGGCTTGGCTGGCTCAGGGTAATGACAGGGCTGGCTGACTGGCCTAGGATAATGAGAGGGCTGGCTTGGCTGGCTCAGGGTAATGAGAGGGCTGGCTGGCTGGCCTAGGATAATGAGAGGGCTGGCTGGCTGGCCCAGGGTAATGAGAGGGCTGGCTGGCTGACCCAGGATAATGAGAGGGCTGGCTGGCTGGCCCAGGGATAAAGCCAGAGGGTCATTTGGCTGTACCATGGAGGTGAGGGAGCTGGCAGCCACCATAAGAAGGGAACTCTACCAGCCATCGAGACAAACTCGTCCCTGTAAAACGACAGAAAACGTGTCGTTAATGACAACTATCATTAAACCTAAGTTCTCCCAATGTTCTCCATGTTGCAATGTACCCAGATGTGTTCACCCTGGAGGAGTGACCCCGTCTTCACCGCCACAGACACCCGTGTGTTTACACCACCAGTTGTTCACAGCCATGTTAAACCGCCAGATGTTAAATGTTTGGCAGGAGCGCTGCGTCTTCATGTTAAATGTCGGCCGGACTGAGTGTTAAAACGAAGACTTTTAACCCCTTAGTGAAGTATGGTTTCTCCTTAACCAATGGCGGTAACTCACGGAACTGATCCTCTACGACCACGTCTCCTTCATCAACGGTTTAATGACCATGAACACAGTGTCTGTGGCTCGCACGGACTCCTAATGAAGGGTGTGGCGCGGTCGTGGCCACACAATACTGAACAGGGGCTCAACGCTACACCTTGGTCAGATGACATGTAGCCACAGGGGAATGTTGTAGAAAGTCACGGCTGGAGACGACGCTAAACCCAAACTGGTAGACCTTGAACTTGGATATTACTGTAATGTCCACGACACACTACCACAGGGGACATCAAGGTAGTTCACATGATTACAGAATACAGTCTCGTCTTGCTAACTGTGTGGGAACCGATGAGTTTCCACCGACCACAACTTGGATGGACGAAATCAAGAGAAGTTTCCCCCTCAGTACACTAAGCCACACACACACACACACAAGACGTCGCTGGCTTCCACGAATCAAAACAGCTTAAACGAAGCAAGTGGATGAGGGTTCACACCGGGGGAGAACCATGGCAAGGCCTTGCTCAGCTACTGCATCCCAGGGAGGCCAACTCCTGGAGGAGAAGCACAACACTGTCAGGCCAAAAACACATGGCTGATCTACGAGGCTGGGTGCCGCCACAGGAGACACGGTGAGGGGGTTACTGTGGGCCACAGAGAGCTGCCATCTCCCTGGCAGACACAGTGAGGGGGGTTACTGTGGGCCACAGAGAGCTACCATCTCCCTGGCAGACACAGTGAGGGGGTTACTGTGGGCCACAGAGAGCTACAATCTTCCTGGCAGACACAGTGAGGGGGGTTACTGTGGGCCACAGAGAGCTGCCATCTCCCTGGCAGACACAGTGAGGGGGGTTACTGTGGGCCACAGAGAGCTACCATCTCCCTGGCAAAATCAAAACAAAAGCCCGACACTCGCGTGATGCAGGCAATCACTCCCTCACCCCCTCAGGGCATCTCCACTACTCCTTGACACACACACACACACACCACACACACACACACACACCACACACACACACACACACACCACACACACACACACACACACCACACACACACACACACACACACCACACACACACACACACCACACCACACACACACACACACACCACACACACACACCACACACACACACACCACACACCACACACACACACACACACACACACACACACACACACCACACACACACACACACACACACAGCTCGAACAGCAGCAATTCATGATAGCAGAACCAAGATAACAACCTATATAAAGACATAACTACCAGGCCAAGGAAACAACGTCATTAATTACGACAATGTTCAACCCCCTTCGTGAGACAAGTTCTCAAAATGTGAGATATGAGCAGGTAGCTCATCACAAGGGATATGAGCACAGCTACAGTGGTAACCACGTCTAACGATCGTACATTACTAACGACCATTGAACAAGTGTTTTGCCACCTCCGGGGCGACTGGTGGGTCGAACCTTGCGACACAACAAGAGAAGCGAAGGGAGGAAGTGACGCGGGTCACGTACACTGTGTGCTGGGTACTACGTACACAAGGCCGGGTCCTGATGTGTACAGCAACACAACAGACACCACATGGGACGTGATCCATCCATCATGTGGACCAACATGACACATACTTCATGCTTCGTCATGAGGCACAACACATGGTACACCGAACCTTGAAACACTTGCGAAACACCTCGTCTTCGTCTCCTGGATATGAAGACGAGGTGCCACACACCAAGTCCAAAGAGGCAAGACAATTGACTCATAATAAAGAGAAAAGAGTAAGGGGCAACTTTACGACATATACCTGGGGTGTGTGGGGAGGGGGGGTGAAAGTAAACAAAAATAGCCACAGGGGACAATCGAGAATCGTAAACACGGGATAAAAGGACGACACTCATCACTGGCTTGGCAGTGTACGGGTCACTGTCAACAGTAGGTCACTGTCCACAGCAGGTCACTATCTACAGCAGGTCACTGTCCACAACAGGTCACTGTCTACAGCAGGTCACTGTCCACAGCAGGTCCCTGTCTACAGCAGGTCACTGTCTACAGCAGGTCACTGTCCACAGCAGGTCACTGTCTACAGCAGGTCACTCTCCACACCAGGTCACTGTCTACAGCAAACACCACCAGCGTTACAGAGGACGTAACGCCTGTGGCTTGAGGGTTCACACGGAGTGAGGGGAGGGCACCGTCTGGACACAGTGACGTCACGCAAGGTTCACACGGCGGTCCTACACCCACCACGGAACGTAGCGCAACAACCACAACTCCCGTGTAGCTCTGAGTGAGGGAGGGAGGGTTGTACAGTTCCCGTGTAGCTCTGAGTGAGGGAGGGAGGGAGGGTTGTACAACTCCCGTGTAGCTCTGAGTGAGGGAGGGAGGGTTGTACAGTTCCCGTGTAGCTCAGAGTGAGTGAGTGAGGGTTGTACAGTTCCCGTGTAGCTCAGAGTGAGGGAGGGAGGGAGGGTTGTACAGTTCCCGTGTAGCTCAGAGTGAGTGAGTGAGGGAGGGTTGTACAACTCCCGTGTAGCTCTGAGTGAGGGAGGGAGGGTTGTACAGTTCCCGTGTAGCTCAGAGTGAGTGAGTGAGGGAGGGTTGTACAACTCCCGTGTAGCTCTGAGTGAGGGAGGGAGGGTTGTACAGTTCCCGTGTAGCTCAGAGTGAGTGAGTGAGGGAGGGTTGTACAACTCCCGTGTAGCTCTGAGTGAGGGAGGGAGGGTTGTACAGTTCCCGTGTAGCTCAGAGTGAGTGAGTGAGGGTTGTACAGTTCCCGTGTAGCTCAGAGTGAGTGAGTGAGGGAGGGTTGTACAACTTCCGTGTAGCTCTGAGTGAGGGAGGGAGGGAGGGTTGTACAGTTCCCGTGTAGCTCAGAGTGAGTGAGTGAGGGAGGGTTGTACAACTCCCGTGTAGCTCTGAGTGAGGGAGGGAGGGAGGGTTGTACAACTCCCGTGTAGCTCTGAGTGAGGGAGGGAGGGAGGGTTGTACAGTTCCCGTGTAGCTCAGAGTGAGGGAGTGAGGGAGGGTTGTACAACTTCCGTGTAGCTCTGAGTGAGTGAGGGAGGGAGGGTTGTACAGTTCCCGTGTAGCTCAGAGTGAGTGGAGGGAGGGAGGGTTGTACAGTTCCCGTGTAGCTCAGAGTGAGGGAGGGAGGAGGGTTGTACAGTTCCCGTGTAGCTCAGAGTGAGGGAGGGAGGGAGGGTTGTACAGTTCCCGTGTAGCTCTGAGTGAGGGAGGGAGGGAGGGTTGTACAACTCCCGTGTAGCTCTGAGTGAGGGAGGGAGGGAGGGTTGTACAGTTCCCGTGTAGCTCTGAGTGAGTGAGGGAGGGAGGGTTGTACAACTTCCGTGTAGCTCTGAGTGAGGGAGGGAGGGTTGTACAGTTCCCGTGTAGCTCTGAGTGAGTGAGGGAGGGAGGGTTGTACAACTCCCGTGTAGCTCTGAGTGAGTGAGGGAGGGAGGGTTGTACAACTCCCGTGTAGCTCTGAGTGAGTGAGGGAGGGAGGGTTGTACAACTCCCGTGTAGCTCTGAGTGAGGGAGGGAGGGAGGGAGGGTTGTACAGTTCCCGTGTAGCTCAGAGTGAGGGAGGGAGGGAGGGTTGTACAGTTCCCGTGTAGCTCTGAGTGAGGGAGGGAGGGTTGTACAGTTCCCGTGTAGCTCTGAGTGAGGGAGGGAGGGTTGTACAACTCCCGTGTAGCTCTGAGTGAGGGAGGGAGGGAGGGAGGGTTGTACAGTTCCCGTGTAGCTCAGAGTGAGTGAGGGAGGGAGGGTTGTACAGTTCCCGTGTAGCTCTGAGTGAGGGAGGGAGGGTTGTACAACTCCCGTGTAGCTCTGAGTGAGGGAGGGAGGGAGGGTTGTACAGTTCCCGTGTAGCTCTGAGTGAGGGAGGGAGGGAGGGTTGTACAACCACCTCAGTAATGATAACACGGCACTGAGGAGAGCGAGGTCAATCCACCCCCCCCCCCCCCAACACACACACACACACACACACACACACACACACCTCCTCACCAGATATAACGCCACCTATACTTGAGATATAACGCCACCTATACTTGAGATATAACGCCGCCTATACTTGATATATAACGCCACCTATACTTGAGATATAACGTCATCTATACTTGAGATATAACGCCACCTATACTTGAGATATAACGCCGCCTATACTTGATATATAACGCCACCTATACTTGAGATATAACGCCACCTATACTTGAGATATAACGCCACCTATACTTGAGATATAACGCCATCTATACCTGAGATATAACGCCACCTATACCTGATGTATAACGCCATCTATACTTGAGATATAACGCCACCTATACTTGAGATATAACGCCACCTATACTTGAAATATAACGCCACCTATACTTGAAATATAACGCCACCTATACTTGAGATATAACGCCACCTATACCTGAGGTATAACGCCACCTATACTTGAAATATAACGCCAACTATACTTGAGATATAACGCCACCTATACTTGAGATATAACGCCACCTATACCTGAGATATAACGCCACCTATACCTGATGTATAACGCCACCTATACTTGAGATATAATGCCATCTATACTTGAGATATAACGCCACCTATACCTGATGTATAACGCCACCTATACTTGAGATATAACGCCATCTATACTTGAGATATAACGCCACCTATACTTGAGATATAACGCCACCTATACTTGAGATATAACGCCACCTATACTTGAGATATAACGCCACCTATACCTGAGATATAACGCCACCTATACTTGAGATATAACGCCACCTATACTTGAGATATAACGCCACCTATACCTGAGATATAACGCCACCTATACCTGATGTATAACGCCACCTATACTTGAGATATAACGCCACCTATACTTGAGATATAACGCCACCTATACTTGAGATATAACGCCACCTATACTTGAGATATAACGCCACCTATACTTGAGATATAACGCCACCTATACCTGAGGTATAACGCCACCTATACTTGAGATATAACGCCACCTATACTTGAGATATAACGCCATCTATACTTGAGATATAACGCCACCTATACTTGAGATATAACGCCACCTATACTTGAGATATAACGCCACCTATACCTGAGATATAACGCCACCTATACTTGAGATATAACGCCACCTATACTTGAGATATAACGCCACCTATACTTGAGATATAACGCCACCTATACCTGAGATATAACGCCACCTATACTTGAGATATAACGCCACCTATACTTGAGATATAACGCCACCTATACTTGAGATATAACGCCACCTATACTTGAGATATAACGCCACCTATACTTGAGATATAACGCCACCTATACTTGAGATATAACGCCACCTATACTTGAGATATAACGCCATCTATACTTGAGATATAACGCCATCTATACTTGAGATATAACGCCACCTATACTTGAGATATAACGCCACCTATACTTGAGATATAACGCCACCTATACTTGAGATATAACGCCACCTATACTTGAGATATAACGCCATCTATACTTGAGATATAACGCCATCTATACTTGAGATATAACGCCATCTATACTTGAGGTATAACGCCACCTATACTTGAGATATAACGCCACCTATACTTGAGATATAACGCCACCTATACTTGAGATATAACGCCATCTATACTTGAGATATAACGCCATCTATACTTGAGATATAACGCCACCTATACTTGAGGTATAACGCCACCTATACTTGAGATATAACGCCACCTATACTTGAGATATAACGCCATCTATACTTGAGATATAACGCCACCTATACTTGAGATATAACGCCATCTATACTTGAGATATAACGCCACCTATACTTGAGATATAACGCCACCTATACTTGAGATATAACGCCATCTATACTTGAGATATAACGCCATCTATACTTGAGATATAACGCCATCTATACTTGAGGTATAACGACACCTATACTTGAGATATAACGCCACCTATACTTGAGATATAACGCCATCTATACTTGAGGTATAACGCCATCTATACTTGAGATATAACGCCATCTATACTTGAGATATAACGCCATCTATACTTGAGGTATAACGACACCTATACTTGAGATATAACGCCACCTATACTTGAGATATAACGTCATCTATACTTGAGGTATAACGCCATCTATACTTGAGATATAACGCCATCTATACTTGAGATATAACGCCATCTATACTTGAGGTATAACGCCACCTATACTTGAGATATAACGCCACCTATACTTGAGATATAACGCCATCTATACTTGAGGTATAACGCCACCTATACCTGAGATATAACGCCACCTATACTTGAAATATAACGCCACGTATATCAACCCATCTGCACCAGAAATAACGCCACCTGCATCAAGTCAGAGGCACCAGAAATAACGCCACCTACATCAACCCACCTGCACCAGATGTAACGCCACCTACATCAACCCACCTGCATCAGATGTAACGCCACCTACATCAACCCACCTGCACCAGATGTAACGCCACCTACATCAACCCACCTGCATCAGATGTAACGCCACCTACATCAACCCACCTGCACCAGATGTAACGCCACCTACATCAACCCACCTGCATCAGATGTAACGCCACCTACATCAACCCACCTGCACCAAAAATAACGCCACCTACATCAACCCACCTGCACCAGAAAAAACACCACCTACATAAACTCAGAGGCACCAGAAATAACGCCACCTACATTAACCCACCTGCACCAGATGTAACGCCACATACATCAACCCACCTGCACCAGAAATAACGTCACCTATAGTAACGCAAGTGAACCAGAAGTAACGCCATCTATATCAAGCAATACCACAAACCTCTTCACGTACGTACACCACTGATGGTATGAGGCACCTGGCAGGGTGCTGGTGGGGGGTCAGGACCCAACACAGGGAGGCAGGGGACACACCAGGGATGGTCAGGACCAACACAGGCAGGCTGGGGACACACCAGGGATGGTCAGGACCAACACAGGCAGGCTGGGGGGGACACACCAGGGATGGTCAGGACCAACACAGGCAGGCTGGGGGGGGACACACCAGGGATGGTCAGGACCCAACACAGGCAGGCTGGGGGCACACCAGGGATGGTCAGGACCAACACAGGCAGGCGGGGGGGACACAACCAGGGAATGGTCAGGACCAACACAGGCAGGCTGGGGGACACACCAGGGATGGTCAGGACCAACACAGGCAGGCTGGGGGGGACACACCAGGGATGGTCAGGACCCAACACAGGCAGGCTGGGGGACACACCAGGGATGGTCAGGACCAACACAGGCAGGCTGGGGGGGGACACACCAGGGATGGTCAAGGACCCAACACAGGCAGACAAGCAGCTGGGGGGAACACCAGGGATGGTCAGGACCAACACAGGCAGGCTGGGGGAACACACCAGGGGATGGTCAGGACCAACACAGGTAGGCTGGGGGACACACCAGGGATGGTCAGGACCAACACAGGCAGGCTGGGGGGACACACCAGGGGATGGTCAGGACCCACACAGGTCAGGCTGGGGGACACACCAGGGTGGTCAGGACCAACACAGGCAGGCTGGGGGGACACACCAGGGATGGTCAGGACCAACACAGGCAGGGCTGGGGGGGACACACCAGGGATGGTCAGGACCAACACAGGCAGGCTGGGGGGGACACACCAGGGATGGTCAGGACCAACACAGGCAGGCTGGGGGGGACACACCAGGGATGGTCAGGACCAACACAGGCAGGCTGGGGGGGACACACCAGGGATGGTCAGGACCAACACAGGCAGGCTGGGGGGGACACACCAGGGATGGTCAGGACCAACACAGGCAGGCTGGGGGGGACACACCAGGGATGGTCAGGACCAACACAGGCAGGCTGGGGGGGACACACCAGGGATGGTCAGGACCAACACAGGCAGGCTGGGGGGACACACCAGGGATGGTCAGGACCAACACAGGCAGGCTGGGGGGACACACCAGGGATGGTCAGGACCCAACACAGGCAGGCTGGGGGGACACACCAGGGATGGTCAGGACCAACACAGGCAGGCTGGGGGGACACACCAGGGATGGTCAGGACCAACACAGGCAGGCTGGGGGGGACACACCAGGGATGGTCAGGACCAACACAGGCAGGCTGGGGGACACACCAGGGATGGTCAGGACCAACACAGGCAGGCTGGGGGGGACACACCAGGGATGGTCAGGACCAACACAGGCAGGCTGGGGGGACACACCAGGGATGGTCAGGACCAACACAGGCAGGCTGGGGGGACACACCAGGGATGGTCAGGACCAACACAGGCAGGCTGGGGGACACACCAGGGATGGTCAGGACCAACACAGGCAGGCTGGGGGGGACACACCAGGGATGGTCAGGACCAACACAGGCAGGCTGGGGGGGACACACCAGGGGTGGTCAGGACCAACACAGGCAGGCTGGGGACACACCAGGGATGGTCAGGACCAACACAGGCAGGCTGGGGGACACACCAGGGATGGTCAGGACCAACACAGGCAGGCTGGGGGGGACACACCAGGGATGGTCAGGACCAACACAGGCAGGCTGGGGGGACACACCAGGGGTGGTCAGGACCAACACAGGCAGGCTGGGGGACACACCAGGGATGGTCAGGACCAACACAGGTAGGCTGGGGGGACATACCAGGGATGGTCAGGACCCAACACAGGCAGGCTGGGGGGACACACCAGGGATGGTCAGGACCAACACAGGTAGGCTGGGGACACACCAGGGATGGTCAGGACCCAACACAGGCAGGCTGGGGGGGACACACCAGGGATGGTCAGGACCAACACAGGCAGGCTGGGGGACACACCAGGGATGGTCAGGACCCAACACAGGCAGGCTGGGGGACACACCAGTGATGGTCAGGACCCAACACAGGCAAGATCCTTGAGGAACCATCTCCCTCCACTTCGACCCAGCATAATACAATACGTAATGGGTTTAAAAAGAGGTGAGAGTAAGGTGGATTTTCCAAGTGTGCCAGATGAGGTGCTGGCACACAGGGTGGCTAGCACACAGGGTGAGGTGGGTGAGGTGGACCCGGTGGTGGTGGTCACACCCGACGTGACCTAGTGCAGTGTACGTAGGTGTTGTACGCTCCCCGCCCACACCCACACCCACACCCACACAGCAAGGAGCGAGCAAGACCAACCGTGGTGACCATCGCCAACACAGGATGTTACACACCCGAGGGTTTCCTGTTACACCACAGGAAACCACACACACACACACACACACACACACACACACACACACACACACACACACGACCGTAGACCGCCAAACACAGCCCCGTAACCCTGGGCTGACGGGGGGGAACGTACACTGTGGCTACAGGCATACGAGAGAGAGAGAGAGAGAGAGAGAGAGAGAGAGAGAGAGAGAGAGAGAGAGAGAGAGAGAGAGAGAGAGAGTTACCAGTACCTTAAGGTTGTGGTGGTGGGTGGCAGCGGGGGACTCACCTGCGAAAAGAGACAACAGATTAATGGTACAGTTACTGTATGGCCTACCATGACCTGGCTACTGTATGGCCTACCATGACCAGGATACTGTATGGCCTACCATGACCTGGCTACTGTATGACCTACCATGACCAGGCTACTGTATGGCCTACCATGACCTGGCTACTGTATGGCCTACTATGACCTCCCTACTGTATAGCCTACCATGACCAGGCTATTGTGTGGCCTACCATGGCCGGCCTACTGAGTGACCCGCCATGGCCTGGCTACTGCAAGGTCTACCGTGGCCAGGCTACTGCATGGCCTACCATGGCCTGGCTACTGTATGGCCTACCATGGCCTGGCTACTGTATGGTCTACCATGGCCTGGCCACTGTATGGTCTACCATGGCCTAGCTACAGTATGGTCTACCATGACCCGGTTACTGTATGACCTACCATGACCAGGCTACTGTATGGCCTACCATGACCTGCATCTGAATAGCCTACCATGACCTGGCTACTGTATGGTCTATGACCTGGCTACTGTATAGCGTACCATGACCAGGCTGCTGTATAGCCTACCATGACCTGGCTACTGTGTGGCCTACCATGGCCGGCCTACTGAGTGATCCACCACGGCATGGCTACTGCAAGGTCTACCATGGCCAGGCTACTGTATGACCTACCACGGCCAGGCTACTGTATGGCCTACCATGGCCTGGCTATGTATGGTCTACCATGACCAGGCCACTGTATGACCTACCATGAAAAAGCTACTGTATGGCCTAACATGACCAGGCTACTGAATGGCCTACAATGGCCAGGCTGCTGCATGGATTACCATGGCCTGGCTACTGTATGGCCTACCATGGCCTGGTTAGTGTATGACATACCATGGCCTGGCTATTGTGACCTACCATGGCCAGGCTACTGTACGGCCTACCATGGCCAGGTTAGTGCATGGCCGACAATGGCCTGGCTACTGTACGGCCTACCATGGCCAAGCTACTGTTTGGCCTACCATGGCCAACCTATTGAACGACCTACCATGGCCTGGCTATTGTATGGCTTACCATGGCCTGGCTAATGTATAGCCTATCATGGCCCGGACGATGTATATCCTACAATGGCCAGGCTACTGTATGATCCAAAGCCTGGCTAATGTATGGCCTAGTTAATGTATAACCTACTATGGCCTGGCTAAAATATAGCCTACCATGGCCTGCCTAATGTATTTCCTACCATGGCCTGGTTAATGTATAAACTACTATGGCTTGGACAATGTATGGCCTACCATGGCCTGGTTAATGTATGGTCTACCATGGCCAGGGTACTATATGACCTACCATTGTCGGGCTATTGTATGGCCTACCATGACAAGGCTACTATACAGCATACTATGTTCTGGCTACATTAAAGTCTACCATGACCTGTCTACTGTATGGCCTACCATGACCAGAATACTGTATGACCTACCTAGACCTGGCGTGTGTATGGCTTACCATGAACAGGCTTCTGTATAGCCTACCATGATCACGATACTGTATGGCCTACCAACACCTGGCTAGTGTATGGCCTACCATGAACAAGCTGCTGTATGGCCTACCCTGACCAGGATACTGTATGACCTATTAAGACCTGGTGAGTGTATGGCCTACTATGAACAGGCAGTTGTATGGCCTGCCATGACCACGCTAGTGTATGGCCTACCATAACCACTATACTGTATGACCTACCATGACCTGGCAAGTGTATGACCTACCATGGTCCAGCAAGTGTATGGCCTGCCATAGCCTGGCTAATGCATGGCCTACCATGGCATGGTTAATGTATAGCCTACTATGACCTGGCTAAAATATGGCCTATTAAGGCCTGCCTAATGTATTTCCTACTATGGCCAGGTTAATGTATAAACTACCATGGCCTGATTAATGTATAAACTACCATGGCCTGGATAATGTATGGCCAACCATGACCTGGTTACTGTATGACCTACAATGTCCTGGGTAGTGTGTGATCTACCATGGCCTGGCTACTGAATGGCCTACCATAATCTACCATGACCAGGCTACTGTATGGCCTACTGTGACCAGTCTACTGTAAAGTCTACCATGACCTGGCGAGACTATGGCCTACCATGGCCTGGATAGTGGATGTTCTACCATCACCAGGCTACTGTATGGCTTAACATGACCAGGATACTGTATAGCCTACCATGTCCTAGGTAAAGTATGACCTATGGCCAGGCTACTGTATGGCCTAACAAGACCTGTCTAGTGTATGGCCAACCATGAACAGGCTGCTGTATGGCCTACCTGACCAGGATAGTGGCCTACCATAACCAGGATATTGTATGACCTACCACGACCTGGCTACTGTAAGACCTACCATGACCTATCCAGTGTAAGACCAACCATATCCTGACTACTGTATGGTCTACCATAGCCGTGCTACTGTATGGCTTACCATAGCGTGACTAATGTATGACCTACCATGGCCTGGTTACTGATGTTCTACCATGGCCTACCTACAGTATGGAATACCATGGCCAGGCTACTGTATGACCTGCCACGGACTGGATATTGTATGGCCTACCATGGTCTGGCTAGTGTATGACCTACCATGGCCTAGCTACTTTATGGCCTACAATGACCTGGTTACTGTATGGCCTACCATGGCCTGGTCACTATATGGTCTACCATGGCCTGGTTCTGTATGACTTACCATGGGCTGGCTATTGTATGGCCTACCATGCCCTGGATACTGTAAGGTCAACTATGGCTAGGCTACTCCGCGGCCTACCATGGGCTGGCTACTGTATGACCTACCATGACCAAGTTACTGTATGATCTACCAAGACCAGGTTACTATATGACCTAACATGACATGCCTTCTGTATGATCTACCATGGCCAGGCTATTGTATGACCTACCATGGCCGGGCTACCATTGGCCTACCAAGACCTGGCTACTGTATGCCCTACCATGACCACCTAATGTTTGCCTATAATGACCAGCTAATCTATGGTCTACCATGATCAGGAAACTGTATGGCCTTCCATGGCCTGGTTACTGTATGGACTACAATGACCAAGCTACTGTATGGCCCACCATGACCAATCTCTTGAATGTCCTAACAAGACCTGGCTGGTGTACGACCTACCATGACCAGGCTGCTGTAAGGCCTACCATGACCAAGCTACTGTATGGCTTACCATGATCAGGATACTGTATGGCCTACCATGACCAAGCTTCTGTATGAGCTAACATGACCAGGCTACTGTATGGCCTACCGTGACCAGACTACTGTATGGCCTACTACGACCAGGCTATTGTACGGCCTACCATGGCCTAATTACTGTATGGCCTACCATGAGCAAGCTGCTTTATGATCTACCAACACCAGACTACTGTATGGCCTACCAAGACCAGGTTAGTATATGGTCTACCACGACCAGGCTGCTGTATGGTCTACCATGACCAGGCTACTGTATGGCCTAACATGACCAGGCTACTGTATGGCCTACCATGGCCTGGTTACTGTATGGCCTACCATGACCAAACTACTTCATGATCTACTAAGACAAGGCAACTGTATAACCATCCATGGTCAGGACACTGTATGACCTACCACGGCCAGAATACTGTATGACCTACCATGGCTGGGCTACTGTATGGCCCACCAAGACCAGGCTATTGTATAACCTACCAAGACCTGTCTACTGTATGACCTACCATGGTCGGGCTACTGTATAACCTACCATAGCCGGGCTACTGTAAGACTTACCATGGCCAAGATACTGTATGACCTACCATGGCCGGGCTACTGTATGGCCTACCAAGACCAGGATAGCGTATGGAATACAATAAGGCTGCTGTATGACCTACCATGACAAGGACACCGGTGACCTACAATGATCAGAATACAGTATGACCTATCAAGACCTGGCTAGTGTATGTCCTACCATTACAAGGCCGCTGTATGGTCTTCTGTGGCCGGGATACTGTATGACCTACCATGACCAGATTACTGTATGACCTACCATGGCCGGACTATTATATGACCTACCATGACCAGGCTACTCTATATGACTTACTATGGCCGGGCTTCCGTATGGTCTATCATGACCAGACTACTGTATATCATACCATGACCAGGTACTGCATGTCCTACCATGGCCAAGTTATTGTATGATCTACCATGGCCTGGCTGCTGTAGGGTCTGCCATGGCCCGGCTACTTTATGGCCTAACATGGCCTGAATAATGTATGACCTACCATGGCCTGGCTACTGATGTTCTGCCATAGTTTACCTACAGTATGGCCTACCATGGTCTGGATAGTGTATGACCTACCATCACCAAGCTACTCTATGGCCTACCTTGACCTGGTTACACTATGGCCTATCATGGCCTGGTTACTGTATGGTTTGCCATGGCCTGGCTACTGTATGACCTGCCATGGTTTGGCTATTCCATGGCCTATCATGCCCTGGACACTGTAAGGTCAACTATGGCTGGGTTACTGCGTGGTCTACCATGGGATGGTTACTGTATGACCTACCATGACTAGGTTACTGTATGATCTACCAAGACCAGGATACTGTATGGCCTACCAAGACCAGGATACTGTATGACCTAACGTGACCTGCCTACTGTATGATTTATCATGGCCAGGCTATTGTATGACCTACCATGGCCGGGCTACCGTATGGCCTACCGAGACCAGGATAGTGTAAGGCCTACCATGACCTGCCTACTTTTTGGCCTACCATGGCCAGCTACCTTTTGGTCTACCATGGCCAAGCTGCTATATGGCCTACCATGACCAAGATACTGTATGGCCTACTATGATCAGGCTACTGAATGACCTACCAAGACCTGGCTAGTGCATGGCCTACCACGACCAGGCTGGTGTATGGCCGTACTATGACTTGCCTACTTTTTGGCCTACCATGACTAGCTACTTTTTGGTCTACCATGGCTAAGCTGCTGTATGGCTATCATGACCAAGATACTGTATGGCCTACCTAGATCAGGCTACTGACTGACCTACCAAGATCTGGCTAGTGCATGGCCTACCACGACCAGGCTGGTGTATGGCCTACCATGACCTGGCTCCTGTATGGACTACCATGACCAAGCTACTGAATGACCTACCAAGACCTGGCTGGTGTAAGGCCTACCATGACCACGCTGCTGCATGGCCTACCATGACCATGCTCCTGTTTGGCATACCAAGACCAAGCTAATGTATAACCTACCATGACCTGGCTACGGCATGGCCTACCATGGCCAGGGTACGGTATGGCCAATCATGACCAGGATACTGTATGGCCTACCAAGGCCTAGTTGCTGTAAGGCCTACCATGAGCAAGCTACTTTATGGTCTACCTAGACCAGTTAAGTGTATGACCTACCATGGCCTGGCTACTGTATGATCTACCATGGCTGGGCTACTGTATGGCCTACCAAGGCCAGGTTAGAATATGGCTTAACATGACCAGGTTGCCTTATGACCTACCATGACCAGGCTACTGTGTGACCTACCATGAACAGCTTGCTGTATGGAGTCAAGGCCAGTCTACTGTATGACCTACCATGACCTGGCTACTGTATGACCTACCATGGCCGGGCTACTGTATGTTCTACCACGGCCAGGCTACTGTATGACCTATCATGGCCAGGATACTGTATGACCTACCATGATCAGGATACTGTAAGGTATACAACGGCCAGGCTACTGTATGGCCTACCATGGCCTGGCTACTGTATGACCTATCATGGCCTGGCTACTTTATGTTCTGCTATGACCTGGCTACCGCATGGCCTACCATGGCCAGGATACTGTATGGCCTATCATAGCCGGACTGCTGTATGGTCTACCATGGCCGGACTACTGTATGTCCCATAATGGCTGGCGTACTGTAAGGCCTACCATGGCCGTGCTACTGAAGTCTACCATGGCCGGACTACTGTATGGCCTACCATTGCCGGAATACTGTATGACATATCATAGCCACGCTACTGTATGGCCTACCATGGCCGGGATACTATATGGCCTATCATGAACGGACTACTGTATGGCCAACCATGGCCGGGATAGTGCATGGCCGACCATGGCCAGACTACCGGATGTTCTACCATGACAAAGACTTCCATGTGACCTAACAAGGTCAGGCTATATGGCCTACTATGACCAAGTTATTATATGGCCAACTATGGCCAGGCTACTGTACGGTCTACCATGGCTAGGTTACTATATGGCCAACCCTTCCCTACAGCAACCCCTCACCACCATCTCTCCCCAACGGCCGCCCCTCACCCTCCACTACGAGAACCCCTCATCACCATCTCTCCCAAACGGTGGCCCCTCACTCTCCCCTACAGCAACCCCTCACCACCATCTCTCCCCAACGGCCGCCCCTCACCCTCCCTACAGCAACCCCTCACCACCATCTCTCCCCAACGGCCGCCCCTCACCCTCCCTACAGCAACCCCTCACCACCATCTCTCCCCAACGGCCGCCCTTCACCCTCCACTACAAGAGCCCCTCACCCTCCGCTACGAGAGCCCCTCATCACCATCTCTCCTAAACGGTGGCCCCTCACCCTCCCCTACAGCAACCCCTCACCACCATTTCTCCCTAACGGCCGCCCCTCATCTATCCCTGGTGGGTGCACAAGAGATGACCATCACTAGGTGGGTTTACAGAAGGTGGCCACAACAAGGCGGGTGTACAGGTGGCCATCACTAGGTGTGGTATAAAAAAGGTGGCCATCACTAGGTGTGGTATAAAAAAGGTGGCCATCACTGGGTGGGTGTAAAGAAGGTGGCCTTCACTGGGTGGGTGTAAAGAAGGTGGCCATCACTGGGCGGGCGTAAAAGACGTGGCCATCAATAGGTGGATAAACCTGTATACCCACTACGTGGGTATACAGGACGTGGCCACCACTAGGTGGGTGAACAGGAGGTGGCCATCACTATATGGGTGAATCGGAGGTGGTCATCACTAGGTGGGTGAACTGGAGGTGGCCATCACTAGGTGGGTTAATAGGAGGTGGCCGTCACTAGGTGGGTGAACAAGATGTAAACACCACTAAGTGGATGTACAGGTGGCCATCACTAGAAGGGCGTACAGGATGTGGCCATCACTAACTGTACAAGAGGTGGCCATCACTTAGGAGGTGCATGGGAGATGAACATCACTTACTGGGTGTACAGCTGAACATCACTAGGTGAGTGCATAGGTGGCCATCACTAGGGGAGTGTACAGGTGAACATCACAATGTGGATGGACAGGTAGGCATCACTAGGTGGGTGTACATAAGGTGGCCATCCCTTAGTGGGTGCATAGGAAGTGACCTTCCATAGATGGGGATACGGAAGGTGGCCATCACTAGGTGGATGTACAGTTGGCCATCACAAGGTGGATGTACAGGTGGCCATCACTAGGTGGGTATATAAGAGGTGGCCATCACTAGGTGGGCATACAAGAGGTGGCCATCACTAGGTGGGCATACACAAGGTGGCAATCACCACCTGGGTGAACACGAGGTGGCCATCATAAGGTGGATGTACAAGTGGCCATCGATAAAAGGATGTACAACAGGTGGCCATCACTAGTTTAGTGTACAGAAAGTGGCCACCAATAGGTGGTTGTACAAGTGGTCATCACTTGGTGGGTGTACAAGAAGTGGCCAGCACTAAATGGGTGTGCAGGTGGCCATCACTATGCTGCGTGTGTGTGTGTGTGTACAGAAGATGGCTATCACTAAGTAGGTGTACAGGTGGCCATCACAAGGTGGGTGTACAGGAGGTGGCCTTCACGATCTGGTGGGAAATGTGGTGGCCATCACTAGGTGGGTGTACAGGGGGTGGCCCTCAACAGGTGGGTGTATAATAAGTGGCCATAAGTAGGTGGATGTACAGAAAGTGGCCAGAACCATGTGGGAGTACAAGTGTTGGCCATCACTAAATGGGTGTACACCAAGTGGGTGTACGGGGAGAGGCCAGCACCAGGTGGATGTACAAGTGGTGGCAAGGACTAAGTGGGAGTACACCAAGTAGGTACACAGGGAGAGGCCAGCACCAGGGGGATGTACAAGAGGCAGCACTAAGTGGGTGTACACCAGGTGGGTGTACAAAGAGAGGCCAGTACCAGGTAGATGTACAAGTGGTGGCCAGCACCAAGTGGGTGTACAAGGAGTGGTCAGCACCAGGTGGGCGTATACTAGGTGGATGTACACTAAGTAGGTGTACAGGGAGTGGTCGGCACTAGGTGGGTGTACAGGGAGAGGCCAGCACCAGGTGGGCTTACAGGAGTGGCCCTGTATGGGTGGGTGTAGAGGCGGCGGCCCTGTGTAGGCGGGTGGGTGGGTGTAGCAGAGGAGGGTGGACTCAAGGTGTCTAGCACGTAGTGTACGTAGGTGTATGAGTGTGGCGGCGGCGGCGGCGGCGGTGGCGGCGCGGTGGCACCAGACCAGCCAGCGGAAGAGCGGCGGCACTGTGGAAGGTGGGGGGGCGAGGCGGGGCGGGGCGGGGCGGGGCGGGGGTCCCTCATCATCCATATCTGAGGCCAGGGGGGGCGGGCGAGGGAGGCTGGGTCTGTCGCCGAGCTGGCACAGCGACCTGGCGCCACGCTGGCGGCCGCCCACCCGGTATGGATCCAGCAGTCAGGCCAGCCACCCCTCCACCCTCCACCCTCCACCCGGGGATGACGACCTCCTCCTCCTCCTCCTCCAGCATCAACACACTCCCTCCTTCCCCTTACGATCATCTGGAGGACGACCCTCCCCCCTCCCCTCCTCCTCCAACATCTCCAACATCACTAAACTCCCCCTCCTCCCAGACCTCCAACATCACTAACCTCCCCCTCCTCACCTCCAACCTCCAAGAGGATAACGCCCCTCTCTCTCTCTCTCTCTCTCCCCAGCGCCACCAGGCGCCCCCCCCCCCTCACCGACCATCACGGGGGTGACGACCCCCTCTGCCGGCGTCAGCGAGAACTCCCCCCCCCACCACGGGGATGACGCCCCCCCCCCTTCTCCTCCAGCACCACCAGGCTCCCCCCCCCCACCACGACGGGGAGGGGGAGCCCCCAACCTTTCCCCTCCATCAGGCTCCCACACCACCAGGGGGTGACGCCCCCTCCTCCAGCATCGCCAGGCTCCCCCCCCCCCAAACGACGATCAGGTGGATGACGCCTCCCTCCTCCTCCAACATCACCAGACTTACACTCACCACCAAAGTGGATGACGCCTCCCCTCCTCCTCCAACATCACCAGACTTACACCCATAACCAAAGTGGATGACGCCTCCCCTCCTCCAGCATCGCCAGACTTACACCCACCACCAAAGTGGATGACGCCCCCTCCTCAAGCATCGCCAGACTTACACCCACCACCAAAGTGGATGACGCCCCTTCCTCCAGCATCACCAGACTTACACCCACCACCAAAGTGGATGACGCCCCTTCCTCAAGCATCGCCAGACTTACACCCACCACCAAAGTGGATGACGCCCCCTCCTCCAGCATCACCAGACTTACACCCACCACCAAAGTGGATGACGCCCCCTTCTCCTCCAACATCACCAGGCTCACACCCACCACCAAAGTGGATGACGCCTCCTCCTCCAACATCACCAGACTCACACCCACCACCAAAGTGGATGACGCCCCCTTCTCCTCCAACATCACCAGACTCACACCCACCACCAAAGTGGATGACGCCCCCTCCTCCAGCTTCGCCAGACTTACACCCACCACCAAAGTGGATGACGCCCCATCCTCCAGCTTCGCCAGACTCATACCCACCACCAAAGTGGATGACGCCCCTCCTCCTCCAACATCACCAGGCTCACGCCCACCACCAAAGTGGATGACGCCCCCTCCTCCAACATCACCAGACTTACACCCACCAACAAAGTGGATGACGCCCCCTCCTCCAACATCACCAGACTTACACCCACCAACAAAGTGGATGACGCCCCCTTCTCCTCCAACATCACCAGACTCACACCCACCACCAAAGTGGATGACGCCCCCTTCTCCTCCAACATCACCAGACTCACCCCCACCACCAAAGTGGATGACGCCCCCTCCTCCAACATCGCCTGACTCACACCCACCACCAAAGTGGATGACGACCCCTTCTCCTCCATCACCAGACTCACACCCACCACCAAAGTGGATGACTCCCCCTCTCCTCCATCATCACCAGACTCACACCCACCACTAAAGTGGATGACGCCCTCTCCTCCAGCATCACCAGACTTACACCCACCATCAAAGTGGATGACGCCCCCTTCTCCTCCAACATCACCAGAATCACACCCACCACCAAAGTGGATGACGCCCCCTCCTCCAACATCACCAGACTTACACCCACCACCAAAGTGGATGACGCCCCCTCCTCCAACATCACCAGACTCACACCCACCACCAAAGTGGATGACGCCCCCTCCTTCAACATCACCAGAATCACACCCACCACCAAAGTGGATGACGCCCCCTCCTTCAACATCACCAGGTTCACACCCACCACCAAAGTGGATGACGCCCCCTTCTCCTCCAACATCACCAGAATCACACCCACCACCAAAGTGGATGACGCCCCCCTCCTCCAACATCACCAGACTCACACCCACCACCAAAGTGGATGACGCCCCCTCCTTCAACATCACCAGAATCACACCCACCACCAAAGTGGATGACGCCCCCTCCTTCAACATCACCAGGTTCACACCCACCACCAAAGTGGATGACGCCCCCTCCTCCAGCATCGCCAGACTCACATCCACCACCAAAGTGGATGACGCCCCCTCCTCCTCCAACATCACCAGACTCACACCCACCACCAAAGTGGATGACGCCCCCTCCTCCTCCAACATCACAAGACTCACACCCACCACCAAAGTGGATGACGCCCCCTCCTCCTCCAACATCACCAGACTCACGCCCACCACCAAAGTGGATGACGCCCCCTCCTTCAACATCACCAGGTTCACACCCACCACCAAAGTGGATGACGACCCCTTCTCCTCCAACATCACCAGACTCACACCCACCACCAAAGTGGATGACGCCCCTCCTCCTCCAACATCACCAGACTCACGCCCACCACCAAAGTGGATGACGCCCCCTCCTTCAACATCACCAGGTTCACACCCACCACCAAAGTGGATGACGCCCCCTCCTCCTCCAACATCACCAGACTCACACCCACCACCAAAGAGGATGACGCCCCCTCCTCCAACATCACCAGACTTACACCCAAAACCAAAGTGGATGACGCCCCCTCCTCCAACATCACCAGGTTCACACCCACCACCAAAGTGGATGACGCCCCCCTCCTCCAACATCACCAGGTTCACACCCACCACCAAAGTGGATGACGCCCCCCTCCTCCAACATCACCAGGTTCACACCCACCACCAAAGTGGATGACGCCCCCCTCCTCCTCCTCCTCCAACATCACCAGGCTTCCCCATCCACAGCGACACCAAAATGCCCCACCAACCATGGTGATGACCCCCCTCCCCCCCTTCCTTCCTTCCTCCCTCCAGCGTCACATGTCATCCATACACATCCAGACAGCAGAAGGGAGAGCTCTGGGACGATAGATGGGTGAGGCCAGCCAGCCACCCACCCGTGTAGGGCACGACCTGCACCGGCCTGCCCCCACGATGTCGTGGTGTGTCGTCCTGTGCCTCCCTCACCTTGCAGGCACGACCCCTCCCTCAGCACCACAGAGAGGCCTGGCTCGTGTGTGGAGGAGGAGGGAGCGGGAGCATCGTCGCTGATCGCTACACGCGCTAACATCGGCCCACTGGTAAACCATCACCAGTGGGCCAACCCTCTACCACTGCCTGGGTCGTCCAGTGGCGGCCTGGTCGACCCATCATGCGACCTACGGGCCAACGACTCGACCAGGGAAGACGGACACGAATTTTGGACGCAGACGACCACGTCCACACAAGACGTACGCTAATCAACAGTCCTCAGTAGTTCTCCAGGGGACGCGCCGACATGGTGGCCACACACCGGCTCACTGCGGCCACACACTGGCTCACGGTGGCCACACACCGGCTCATGGTGGCCACACACCGGCTCACGGTGGCCACACACCGGCTTACGGTGGCCACACACCGGCTGACGATGACCACACACCGGCTCACGGTGGCCACACACCGGCTCACGGTGGCCACACACCGGCTGACGATGACCACACACCGGCTCACGGTGGCCACACACCGGCTCATGGTGACCACACACCGGCTCATGGTGGCCACACACCAGCTCACGGCGGCCACACACCGGCTCACTGTGGCCACACACTGGCTCATGGCGACCACACACCGGCTCACTGTGGCCTCACACCAGCTCATGGCGACCACACACCGGCTCACGGTGGCCACACACCGGCTCACGGTGGCCACACACCGGCTCACGGTGGCCACACACCGGCTCACTGTGGCCACACACCGGCTCGAACAACGTCACTGGCGCGACACACACCCCCCATCTCGCCTCGTACCCGGACAGTTAAAACCAATTATCTCGTTAGCGAACCCCTGGTTCTCGGACCCTTGACCATAACGACCCTTAGAAACCACCACAAGGTAATGATGACGTCACACACACACACACGCTGCCATTGGTCCGCCCCGACACCTAACAAGCAGTCAGTCACGTGACACAAGCCTCTTGTGACCCCTTGGTCGGGTCATAGGCCAATAAATGTGACCCTTGGTCAGGTCAAAGGCCAATAAATGTGACCCTTGGTCAGGTCAAAGGCCAATAAATGTGACCCCTTGGTCAGGTCAAAGGCCAATAAATGTGACCCTTGGTCAGATCAAAGGCCAATAAATGTGACCCTTGGTCAGGTCAAAGGCCAATAAATGTGACCCTTGGTCAGGTCAAAGGCCAATAAATGTGACCCTTGGTCAGGTCAAAGGCCAATAAATGTGACCCTTGGTCAGGTCAAAGGCCAATAAATGTGACCCTTGGTCAGGTCAAAGGCCGATAAATGTGACCCTTGGTCAGGTCAAAGGCCAATAAATGTGACCCTTGGTCAGGTCAAAGGCCAATAAATGTGACCCCTTGGTCAGGTCAAAGGCCAATAAATGTGACCCTTGGTCAGATCAAAGGCCAATAAATGTGACCCTTGGTCAGGTCAAAGGCCAATAAATGTGACCCTTGGTCAGGTCAAAGGCCAATAAATGTGACCCTTGGTCAGGTCAAAGGCCAATAAATGTGACCCTTGGTCAGGTCAAAGCCAATAAATGTGACCCTTGGTCAGGTCAAAGGCCAATAAATGTGACCCTTGGTCAGGTCAAAGGCCGATAAATGTGACCCTTGGTCAGGTCAAAGGCCAATAAATGTGACCCTTGGCCAGGTCAAAGGCCAAGGGTAACGACCCTTCACAACACGATAGTTCACCAAGTGTCTACCAATCAAAAAAGGGTCTAGTACCAATTTTCCCACGTGCCCTGGTGGCCACTCCCACAACTAAAGCAACGAGCGTGGGCAACCCTCGGTGTGTTTTCTACACCCGTGGAGAGGCGCGCGAGCGAGCACGTCCAACATGCGACCCCCTGCCTCGCTCCCTCACCTCCAGCTTCTGTCTTCTTAACCCCGTCCTTGGGACCCCTGTCAACGCCTGTCTTCTACCACACACAAAGACAGTGGAGGGTCATCATGGCTAGGCCTCCTCCTCCTCCTCCACCTCCAACCTCCTCCTCGACCACGTCGCATTTTCTGAAGGACGACACATCATCGGTTCCCCTCCCACTACGGGATCACAGCAGCTCCTCTTCCACTACACCATCATGGGGGGGCACGAGCCAGCCTCTCCTCTCCATCCATAACTTCGTAGAATTCGAGAATTAGTCGACCCTCACGGCTAGGCAACGCTATTTAGCAACAAATAATTATATCTAAAAAAACTCAAAACTAATCATTTTTTTTTTTTTATTATGCTTTGCCGCTGTCTCCCGCGTTAGCGAGGTAGCGCAAGGAAACAGACGAAAGAATGGCCCAACCCGCCCACATACACGATGTATATACATACACGTCCCCACACGCAAATATACATACCTACACATCTCAATATATATATATATATATATATATATATATATATATATATATATATATATATATATATATATATATATCAGACATAAATCATATCGACTAATATATGTGGCTTCCTTTGAAGACAAACTCATCCATCTATCAACATGTCTATTGAGTGTCCAATTCTGCCACCAATGCGTTTGTTTATTCCAGTGACCATCTGAATCCTACGTGGCCCTTCAGAGACATCAAGAACCATGGCAATACGTCAAACGGGTCTTCTGCCACCACGGTCGTACAGCAACTACAGGTGTCGCAAGTCGGACCAGGCGTCGCAGACGTGTGCGTCGGGTGCATACCACCACACAGCCCAGGTTACAACGCCCCTGTACGACGGAACTCATGTAAGATCCGCTGCTGTACCAGCTGGCCCCAAGCCCTGGGCCACTGTACTAGCTGGCCCCAAGACCTGGGCCACTGTATCAGCTGGCCCCAAGCCCTGGGCCACCGTACCAGCTGGCCCCAAGCCCTGGGCCACTGTACCAGCTGGCCCCAAGCCCTGGGCCACTGTATCAGCTGGCCCCAAGCCCTGGGCCACTGTACCAGCTGGCCCCAAGCCCTGGGCCACTGTATCAGCTGGCCCCAAGCCCTGGGCCACTGTACCAGCTGGCCCCAAGCCCTGGGCCACTGTACCAGCTGGCCCCAAGCCCTGGGCCACATCACCCACGTTCATGTAACCCTCGCCAGCCCACACCGTGGCGCTACCGGACTCTACCTCCATGTGCTCAAGCTACGAGAGTGAAATGTAACCTACGATGGAGGAGGAGTCCAATCTCGCTGAGGGACTTCGCGATCCGAAGGAGCACATCATTCCCCTCCTACTGGCTGTAGCGCAAGCCTTGAAGCACAAGCAAAAAATCCTATTAGAAAATGTGACAGAAATTTAGGAAGACCAGCAAAATGCTTTATGGACTGGAGGAGTCGATAGGAGGAAGTGGGGTGTAGGATACGACAGAGGAGGAGGACGTCGAGGTGAGGGGGAAAAGTCAGGAGTAATTAATCTATGGAGAGTTGGAGGAGGAGACGAGACAGAACCACAAGTGTTACTCCATCAATGGGAGGGAGGAAGGGAGCTACAGCGACGTCAGAAAGGTCAAGCCAAGTGAGGCAGAGGATGGCAGACGTGCCCTCGGGGTTCGATGACCTCAGAACTGAAAGAGCCAAGCCATGGATGGAGAGGGAGGAGAGGAGAGGAGGGGGGTCTACTACACGTGTTCCCAACACCCTCTCGAACCACAGCAAGAGACACAGGCCTCACCACAGGAGACACAGCATAAACCCACACACAAGAATGGCTCAGAAAATACAGTTCTCGCATGACGGCCCATTTAATGGTATCAAACTGGCAATAATTACCATCTAGAAGACGAAGACGATAGGACGAGGAAGAGAAGAAGAAGAAGAAGAAGAAGAAGAAGAAGAAGAAGAAGAAGAAGAAGAAAAAGAAGAAGAAGAGGAGGAGGAGGAGGAGGAGGAGGTGTTATCCAGCTCCATCACGAAGGACTGTGTTGCAGACAGACCCACTCCAGTGTTGCGAGTGTGTTGGTAATGGCACGGTACATGGGCAGGGAGGGGGGTAATAATTTGCCCTCGACCATCACTCATGATGGAAGACGTGAAGGCCTCCATCTCGTGACCATCTGTATGGATGGAGGTCACAACCACTCCCTCTTGGTTCCATGACCCCCTCCCGTGGAGATGACCTTCGCTCAAGACATTGCTACGCCACCAAGGCAGCGAGGTAGACTGGCCAAGAAGAGTTTTGCTACGAGGGTCAGGTTCTTCTACATTAACCATGGCTTTACGTCTACACTTCCGTCACACTCTGAGCCATTTTTGCTGTAGAGAGACGCAGCTCATGCAAGTTATCTTCCCGTCCCAACAGCGTCTGATCACAACTCCCTAGCAGGGAGGCAGGGAGGCAGGCTGGCAGGGAGGCAGGGAGGCAGGCTGGCAGGGAGGCAGGGAGGCAGGCTGGCAGGGAGGCAACCAACCCTGCTTCTACAACTTACATCACAAGGTTGTGGATCCAGCACTTCCTTCCTCTCACCAGCACACAACACATGTGGAGGGATAAAGACAGTGTCTTTCATCCACGGGCCGCCCAAGGGTCGAGTTCATAGGTTCGAATCCCGGGTTGAGGCAGTCGGTCCACAGTCAATCCAGCTGTTCATCCTCCTCTAAGAGTAGGTCGATGAAGACGTGGATCAGACCAGAGGTATAATGTTTACGTACCGTGAAAAGAGGTGGTCTTCAATTGGGCATTCATTGACCCGTGTGGGGACGGGTCTGCTGGCTGAACGTGTGGGGACCGGTGTCTGCTGGCTGAACGTGTGGGGACCGGTGTCTGCTGGCTGAACGTGTGGGGGTCAGTGTCTGCTGGCTGAACGTGTGGGGGCCGGTGTCTGCCGACTGAACGTGAGGGGACAGGTGTCTGCTGGCTGAACGTGTGGTGACCGGTGTCTGCTGGTTGAACGTGTGGGGACAGGTGTCTGCTGGCTGAACGCGTGGGGACGGGTCTGCTGGCTGAACGTGTGGGGGCCGGTGTCTGCTGGCTGAACGTGTGGGGACCGGTGTCTGCTGGCTGAACGTGTGGGGACGGGTCTGCTGGCTGTACGTGTGGGGACCGGTGTCTGCTGGCTGAACGTGTGGGGACCAGTGTCTGCTGGCTGAACGTGTGGGGACCGGTGTCTGCTAGCTGAACGTGTGGGGGCCGGTGTCTGCTGGCTGAACGTGTGGGGACCGGTGTCTGCTGGCTGAATGTGTGGGGGGCGGTGTCTGATGGCTGAACGTGTGGGGGCCGGTGTCTGCTGGCTGAGCGTAAGGGGACCGGTGTCTGCTGGCTGAACGTGTGGGGGAACGGTATCTGCTGACTGAGCGTGTGGGGGGCGGTGTCTGCTGGCTGAACGTGTGGGGACGGGTCTGCTGGCTGAACGTGTGGGGGCCGGTGTCTGCTGACTGAACGTGAGGGGACCAGTGTCTGCTGGCTGAACGCGTGGGGGGCGGTGGCTGATGGCTGAACGTGTGGGGGCTGGTGTCTGCTGGCTGAACGTGTGGGGACCGGTGTCTGCTGGCTGAACGTGTGGGGGTCGGTGTCTGCTGGCTGAACGTGTGGGGACCGGTGTCTGCTGGCTGAACGTGTGGGGACCGGAGTCTGCTGGCT
>NC_092270.1:19082439-19089939 GCF_036320965.1 Panulirus ornatus
CTTTGCCCCTGTGGTACCACAGAGGGGGCGTTGAGATCTTTGCCCCTGTGGTACCACAGAGGGGGCGTTGTGATGCTTTGCCCCTGTGGTACCACAGAGGGGGGCGTTGTGATGCTTTGCCCCTGTGGTACCACAGAGGGGGGCGTTGAGATGCTTCGCCCCTGTGGTACCACAGAGGGGGGCGTTGAGATGCTTCGCCCCTGTGGTACCACAGAGGGGGGCGTTGTGATGCTTTGCCCCTGTGGTACCACAGAGGGGGCGTTGAGATGCTTCGCCCCTGTGGTACCACAGAGGGGGGCGTTGTGATGCTTTGCCCCTGTGGTACCACAGAGGGGGGCGTTGTGATGGTTTGCCCCTGTGGTACCACAGAGGGGGCGTTGTGAGCCAAGAGGTATGTATCGTAAGCTCCTTCCTAACCTGGGCCCCTGGTGGTCTGTGCCCACCCATCATGGTTACGCAGACCCCACGACCGGACCCCCCCCACAGCACAAGCAACGTAGTGAGGTATTCCATAATGTGGGTCTTCTAGTGAACGCTGTGTGGGGCAGTCATGGGGGGCTGGATCGAACCCCCGTGAACGCCGTGTGGGGCAGTCATGGGGGGGGGCCGGATCGAACCCCCCGTGAACGCTGTGTGGGCCAGTCATGGGGGGCCGGATCGAACCCCCCGTGAACGCCGTGTGGGGCAGTCATGGGGGGGGCCGGATCGAACCCCCCGTGAACGCTGTGTGGGCCAGTCATGGGGGGCCGGATCGAACCCCCCGTGAACGCCGTGTGGGGCAGTCATGGGGGGGGGGCCGGATCGAACCCCCCGTGAACGCCGCGTGGGGCCGGATCGAACCCCCCGTGAACGCTGTGTGGGGCAGGCATGGGGGGCCGGATCGAACCCCCCGTGAACGCCGTGTGGGGCCGGATCGAACCCCCTGTGAACGCTGTGTGGGGCAGTCATGGGGCCGCCCCGGATCGAACCCCCTGTGAACGCTGTGTGGGGCAGTCATGGGGCCGCCCCGGATCGAACCCCCCGTGAACGCACGCTGTGTGGGGCAGTCATGGGTGGGGGCCCCGGATCGAACCCCCGTGAACGCACGCTGTGTGGGGCAGTCATGGGTGGGGGCCCCGGATCGAACCCCCCGTGAACGCTGTGTGGGGCAGTCATGGGTGGGGGCCCCGGATCGAACCCCCCCCCCGTGAACGCACGCTGTGTGGGGCAGTCATGGGTGGGGGCCCCGGATCGAACCCCCCGTGAACGCTGTGTGGGGCAGTCATGGGTGGGGGCCCCGGATCGAACCCCCCGTGAACGCTGTGTGGGGCAGTCATGGGTGGGGGCCCCGGGTCGAACCCCCCCCCCCGTGAACGCACGCTGTGTGGGGCAGTCATGGGTGGGGGCCCCGGATCGAACCCCCCGTGAACGCTGTGTGGGGCAGTCATGGGTGGGGGCCCCGGGTCGAACCCCCCCCCCGTGAACGCACGCTGTGTGGGGCAGTCATGGGTGGGGGCCTCGGATCGAACCCCCCGTGAACGCTGTGTGGGGCAGTCATGGGGCCGCCCCGGATCGAACCCCCCGTGAACGCTGTGTGGGGCAGTCATGGGTGGGGGCCCCGGATCGAACCCCCCGTGAACGCTGTGTGGGGCAGTCATGGGTGGGGGCCCCGGATCGAACCCCCCGTGAACGCTGTGTGGGGCAGTCATGGGTGGGGGCCCCGGGTCGAACCCCCCCCCCGTGAACGCACGCTGTGTGGGGCAGTCATGGGTGGGGGCCCCGGATCGAACCCCCCGTGAACGCTGTGTGGGGCAGTCATGGGTGGGGGCCCCGGGTCGAACCCCCCCCCCCCCGCACGCTGTGTGGGGCAGTCATGGGTGGGGGCCTCGGATCGAACCCCCCGTGAACGCTGTGTGGGGCAGTCATGGGGCCGCCCCGGATCGAACCCCCCCCCGTGAACGCTGTGTGGGGGCAGTCATGGGGGGCGGATCGAACCCCCTGTGAACGCTGTGTGGGGCAGTCATGGGTGGGGGCCTCGGATCGAACCCCCCGTGAACGCTGTGTGGGGCAGTCATGGGTGGGGGCCTCGGATCGAACCCCCCGTGAACGCTGTGTGGGGCAGTCATGGGGCCGCCCCGGATCGAACCCCCGCCGGTCGCCGACCCTATGGCTACCGTTAACGGGAAGCCATAAAGAAAACGAGTTGTGGGAAAGAAAACGAGGATAGGGCTGGCGTCCTTGCAAGGCTGTGGGGGGGGGAAGCGGGGGTGGGGGAGCCCCAGCCGGCCACTCACCCCCACAGCCAGCCAAGGTCACCCCGCCATACACACCTGTAGTTAACGTGGGAGTTCTTCCTGTGGGAGAAGGTCGCTGCTGCTGGTGTCTCCCTCACTCACTCACTCTCACTCACTCCAGTGTTGCCTCCCTCACCCTGATACCTTGCTCCCTTGTACTGCCTCCCTCACCCTGATACCTTGCTCCCTTGTACTACCTCATTCACTCACTGCAATGTTGCCTCCCTCACCCTGACACCAAGCTCCCTTGTACTGCCTCCCTCACCCTGGTACCTTACTCCCTTGTACTACCTCATTCACTCACTGCAATGTTGCCTCCCTCACCCTGATAGCAAGTTCCCTTGTACTACCTCCCTCACCCTGGTGCCTTGTTCCCTTGTACTGCCTTCCTCACCCTGGTGCCTTGCTCTCTTGTACTACCTCCCTCACCCTAGTACATTTCTCCCTAATACTAACTCCCTCACCCTGGTGAAGAGAGAGAGAGAGAGAGAGAGAGAGAGAGAGAGAGAGAGAGAGA
Organism: Panulirus ornatus; assembly: GCF_036320965.1. Classification (NCBI taxonomy): domain Eukaryota; kingdom Metazoa; phylum Arthropoda; class Malacostraca; order Decapoda; family Palinuridae; genus Panulirus; species Panulirus ornatus. The sequence goes on from NC_092270.1 coordinate 19,085,230, forward strand.
GAGAGAGAGAGAGAGAGAGAGAGATATGAACACGTAATGCTCCAGGACTCAGCAGTGTTGGGAGAGACATCACTGTGTCGCCTAGCTAGGCGGGCCAAGTACTGTGTCGCCTAGCTAGGCAGGCCAAGCACTGTGTCGCCTAGCTAGGCAGGCCAAGCACTGTGTCGCCTAGCTAGGCAGGCCAAGTACTGTGTCGCCTAGCTAGGCAGGCCAAGTACCGTGTCGCCTAGCTAGGCAGGCCAAGTACTGTGTCGCCTAGCTAGGCAGGCCAAGTACTGTGTCGCCTAGCTAGGCAGGCCAAGCACTGTGTCGCCTAGCTAATGGTGGGGGCCAGGCAAGAGTGTCCAGCTCTCGAGAAACACTAAAGTTACTATCAACAAGAAACAGAAGGAAGGCTAAGGCGAAGAGCAGTGCAAGTTAACCCAGTCCTCTGGGGAGAGAGAGAGAGAGAGAGAGAGAGAGAGAGAGAGAGAGAGAGAGAGAGAGAGAGAGAGAGAGAGAGAGAGAGAGAGAGAGAGTGAACCGTGTGGCCTACAACCCCATGACTTGAAGATACGATGTACCAGCAGCGTGTGAGGAGAGGGTTGTGGGGGAGAGGGTTGTGGGTGAACTGTGTTGCCTACAACCCCATGACTTGAAGATACGATGTACCAGCAGCGTGTGAGGAGAGGGTTTTGGGTGAACTGTGTTGCCTACAACCCCATGACTTGAAGATACAATGTACCAGCAGCGTGTGAGGAGAGGGTTGTGGTTGTAGGTTTGCTGGTGATGAAGACAGGTACAGGCGATGAGGAGGGTGGCTTCCACCATGTGTGTGTGTGTGTGTGTGTGGGGGAGGAGGAGGACGACTTCAACCAGACCTTGTGTGGTGTACGTGGAAGTGCTGGGCATCAAGCGAACCTCACGACCAGGTGTGTGTGAGGAAGGGGCGCCCCGCCACTGTTGCTACACAAGCCCCTGTCGGCAGCAGACACTGACGGGGCGCCCCCGGGGGGCACTTGCGCCCCTCCTGACGCCGGGGGGGGGGGGGGGAGGACTGGCAACCTATCACGCGTACTAACTCCACCTCGACCGTGCCTACGCTTCGTGGTGGCGATGAGGGAGGGAAGGGAAGGCGTATAACCCAGTGTGTGTGAGAGAGAGAGAGAGAGAGAGAGAGAGAGAGAGAGAGAGAGAGAGAGAGAGAGAGAGAGAGAGCAGCGTCTCCCAGAGCGGGGCAGTCCACTCACACCAGCGGGCCAGGGAGTGGCTTTCAAAAGGGACTTTGACAAGGTTTCGAGGAGGAACCACTTTATCATGCACTATTGCCTCGGTCTGCTATCATGCAGGGCGAGGCAGTCAGACGTCGTGAGCACATAATTACCCAATTAGGTCAGTGCGGGAACGACTGTTGTACACACAGTGTGCGAGTGTGATCACCTAGTTGTACTGTACAGGGAGGGAGGTGTGTGTACACTGGCAGGGCCCCGTCTCCTGTACTAAGATGAGACAGTGTGTGTTCGACTCCGTAATGTTGTCCACATCAACCACCTCCTTGTTCAGTTGATGCTGTTCATCCACCAATCTTAGGCCAGTCATCCATCAACCGTATGCTGCTCATCCACCAATCTTAGGCCAGTCATCCACCAATCCTATGCTCCTCATCCATCCATCTTATTCTCACAAAATACGTCTTTCATCTTTCTGAACATGTTCACTGTCTTCATCTCACGTCATGTTCACTTAACGAATAGGATCAAGTCACCCCTAACTCTTCTGTCTTACATGATGGACAAATTTGGGGGGTCTTAATTCTGGTACCACCTTTGTTGCCCTCTACTACTAGCTCTCTCTCGAGTTACTCAAATGCAACGACCAAACGAGTGAAGGAAATTCTAATCTTGGCCTTTATGTAGGATACGACCAGCCAGTTGAACATATACCCATACACTTGACAGATGTGACACACGCCAACAGGTAGTCTGTCACCTGGACTCCTTCCCAATTAGGAGACTGGTGACAGGTGAGAAGGAGCCCCTCTCTCTCACACACGAAATCCTAAAGTCTATTTTGAGCTACACAGGAGTACATATTGAGGCCTTCTTTCTGTGTGTCACGTTCTCGGTACATCTACTCTGGTGTGATGTCATGTAGCATACATCAGAACAGGTAATTTTCCTATATAAATTAAATGTATATAGCAGTTCCTGGGACTGATTCGATTTGTCCAGTGGGCGCTAGAGCAAAAAGGATTACAGTGGTGACAATGGGTCTGTGTTACACCCCCAGTGGGATAATAATACTTAGTCCGTTGTCACAAAACTCGTTCATTACAAACATTACATATTCTGTCATATGTATACCCTGAATACATACAAAAAAAAAAAGGATACAAACTTCAAATTTCAGGTGTAATATTATTTCTAGCAGGGTTTGTTCAAACCTATCCCTAAAAGGCTCCATTTCTTCACATTCTAAGACCCAAGTGTACTAGTTTGTGTCCAAACTACTTTATAATTCATATCATTAACATCTCCAGTTAGGCCAAAGTGCCAATGGTACCCAGAGCGTAGCCTTAGTCTAGCAGTTACAACATCATGTAATCTGCTGATCTTATTACCTTGTCCATATACAGTTTTCACTTTACACATTCCACTGTGATGGAAAATGTTTCTCCCTCTACTTATCTGAACTCCATCTTCGTGCTTCAAAGAGGTCAATTAGTTCTGTTCCAATCACTGTTTTGAGGCTTCTAAATGATAACCCAATGTTGTTTTCAACATCACCTTTATTTAATGCAAGTCTGGCTAAAGCATCACAACTTTGTCATGCTCACAGAGGCCTATATAAGAGGAAATCTCTAACAATTTAGTTTCCCTTCAGCAACAATGTTCCAAGTATCTGTGTCTGGGTGGCTTCAGAGACCAGGGTGTTGAGGGCAAGGAAGGGAATATAAAGAATCAAGAGTTAATGAAACTGTCTGTGGCAGTAGTGATTTCTGCCTGCACAGAGAGAGAGAGAGAGAGAGAGAGAGAGAGAGAGAGAGAGAGAGAGAGAGAGAGAGAGAGAGAGAGAGAGAGAGTTAGTTTTAGCCCAGCGTTGGGCAAGTCGTAACGCCGCCATCCACTTACCATCCTACGTAACCCGAGTTCAACCATACACATATCCCATCCCTTCCCTTTGTAAGCTGATGTCACCCTGCCCCGTGTTTCCACTTTCTCTCATGACTTGTGCATCATCTGCAGACATATGCAGCAGGCAGGAGTCCCACCCTGCCCCGTGTTTCCACTTTCCCTCATGACCTGCGCATCATCTGCAGACATATGCTGCAGGCAGAAGTCCCACCCTACTCCGTGTTTCCACTTTCCCTCATGACCTGCGCATCATCTGCAGACATATGCAGGAGGCAGGAGTACCATACCTTCAGGCAGGTCATTCATGTAGATCAAGAAGAGTAGCGGTCCTAGAACACGGGCCCTGGGGCACTCCACTGGTGACCTCCACTCATGTGGAGAAGGCTCCGCTCCCATGTGTTCCATATTCCCGTCCACTAATATACTTCCCCACGTCTGTGGCCTCCTCACCCTGTTCCTGCCTGCTGACCCAGGCTCTGAACGACCCCTCCTCCCCTCAAGGGTACAGCATCAAACGCTTTCTGACAGTCTAGATGGAAACAATGTACCCAGCCTTCCATATTGTGTCGGACACAGAACTCTCTCTCTCTCTCTCTCTCTCTCTCTCTCTCTCTCTCTCTCTCTCTCTCTCTCTCTCTCGTAGCAATCTGAGAGGACTGCGACATCTGATCTTCTGACACCATGTTCTCAAGTGCAGGAACTCCTGTCTTTGTTGACTCAGCTAAAGTCGTCCATTTGTTCTCTGATGTTCTTTTTTTCTTTCTTTCTTCCCAGACTCTTTCAGGTCACCAGTCGTCGGCCAGGTCTGTCACCGCTTCTCCTTTCTGAAAGGCAAGCACGACTGGTGGCCCCACCACACTGCCTCCCTCTCCCGCGACACCTTGAACAACACCTCACGATGTTTACCTTGGGTGTCTGTGCATCCCTCCATGACACTCAAGTGTGTGTGTGGGTGTGTGTGTGTGCTTGTGTTTGGAGTGGAAACTTTGTAAACTGTTTTACGTTTAATGAGGTGGATTTCTTCCTCCGGGAAACACGTATAGTGTATTGTAAACTGTTGATGAACCAAATTATCTGAACTCGTACAGAAGTGCGATTAACCCGTCATGTATATATGTATATGGTATAACCCTTCATGTATATATGTATATGGTATAACCCTTCATGTATATATATGTATGGTATAACCCTTCATGTATATATGTATATGGTATAACCCTTCATGTATATATGTATATGGTATAACCCTTCATGTATATATATGTATGGTATAACCCTTCATGTATATATATGTATGGTATAACCCTTCATGTATATATGTATGGTATAACCCTTCATGTATATATGTATATGGTATAACCCTTCATGTATATATATGTATGGTATAACCCTTCATGTATATATATGTATGGTATAACCCTTCATGTATATATATGTATGATATAACCCTTCATGTATATATATGTATGGTATAACCCTTCATGTATATATGTATATGGTATAACCCTTCATGTATATATATGTATGGTATAACCCTTCATGTATATATATGTATGGTATAACCCTTCATGTATATATATGTATAATATAACCCTTC
>NC_092270.1:19094939-19099939 GCF_036320965.1 Panulirus ornatus
TGGTGGTGGTGGGGAGGTCATGTATGGCAGGTGGTGGCAGGTGGTGGGGAGGTCATGTATGGCAGGTGGTGGTGGTGGTGGGGAGGTCATGTATGGCAGGTGGTGGTGGTGGTGGGGAGGTCATGTATGGCAGGTGGTGGTGGGGAGGTCATGTATGGCAGGTGGTGGTGGTGGTGGGGAGGTCATGTATGGCAGGTGGTGGTGGGGAGGTCATGTATGGCAGGTGGTGGCAGGTGGTGGGGAGGTAAACGTGACACTAACATCGTGAGTGTGAGGAGAAAGTCTGCCGCTGCCGCCGCCGCCGCTGGCCATGAACCAGGGGGGGGGGGGGGCTGGTCCTGGCGGCGCCGGGTCCATTGGCAGCCTCCCAGCCCCACCACCTGCCACGCTCCCTCCCAGCCCCGCCACCTGCCACGCTCCCTCCCAGCCCCGCCACCTGCCACGCTCCCTCCCAACCCCGCCACCTGCCACGCTCCCTCCCAGCCCCGCCACCTGCCACGCTCCCTCCCAGCCCCGCCACCTGCCACGCTCCCTCCCAGCCCCGCCACCTGCCACGCTCCCTCCCAGCCCCGCCACCTGCCACGCTCCCTCCCAGCCCCGCCACCTGCCATGCTCCCTCCCAGCCCCGCCACCTGCCACGCTCCCTCCCAGCCCCGCCACCTGCCAAGCTCCCTCCCAGCCCCGCCACCTGCCACGCTCCCTCCCAGCCCCGCCACCTGCCACGCTCCCTCCCAGCCCCGCCACCTGCCACGCTCCCTCCCAGCCCCGCCACCTGCCATGCTCCCTCCCAGCCCCGCCACCTGCCACGCTCCTCCCAGCCCCGCCACCTGCCACGCTCCCTCCCAGCCCCGCCACCTGCCATGCTCCCTCCCAGCCCCGCCACCTGCCACGCTCCCTCCCAGCCCCGCCACCTGCCACGCTCCTCCCAGCCCCGCCACCTGCCACGCTCCTCCCAGCCCCGCCACCTGCCACGCTCCCTCCCAGCCCCGCCACCTGCCACGCTCCCTCCCAGCCACGCCACCTGCCACGCTCCCTCCCAGCCCCGCCACCTGCCACGCTCCCTCCCAGCCCCGCCACCTGCCACGCTCCCTCCCAGCCCCGCCACCTGCCACGCTCCCTCCCAGCCCAGCCACCTGCCACGCTCCCTCCCAGCCCCGCCACCTGCCACGCTCCCTCCCAGCCACGCCACCTGCCATGCTCCTCCCAGCCCCGCCACCTGCCACGCTCCCTCCCAGCCCCGCCACCTGCCATGCTCCCTCCCAGCCCCGCCACCTGCCACGCTCCCTCCCAGCCCAGCCACCTGCCACGCTCCCTCCCAGCCCAGCCACCTGCCACGCTCCCTCCCAGCCCCGCCACCTGCCACGCTCCCTCCCAGCCCCGCCACCTGCCACGCTCCCTCCCAGCCCCGCCACCTGCCACGCTCCCTCCCAGCCCCGCCACCTGCCACGCTCCCTCCCAGCCCCGCCACCTGCCACGCTCCTCCCAGCCCCGCCACCTGCCACGCTCCTCCCAGCCCCGCCACCTGCCACGCTCCCTCCCAGCCACGCCACCTGCCACGCTCCCTCCCAGCCCCGCCACCTGCCACGCTCCCTCCCAGCCCCGCCACCTGCCACGCTCCCTCCCAGCTCCGCCACCTGCCACGCTCCCTCCCAGCCCCGCCACCTGCCACGCTCCCTCCCAGCCCCGCCACCTGCTACGCTCCCTCCCAGCCCAGCCACCTGCCACGCTCCCTCCCAGCCCCGCCACCTGCCACCCCCCCTCCCCGCCACGCCACCTGCCACGCCCCCACCCCCCCCCGCCACCTGCCACGCTCCCTCCCAGCCCCGCCACCTGCCACGCTCCCTCCCAGCCCAGCCACGCTCCCTCCCAGCCCAGCCACCTGCCACGCTCCCTCCCAGCCCCGCCACCTGCCACGCTCCCTCCCAGCCCAGCCACCTGCCACGCTCCCTCCCAGCCCAGCCACCTGCCACGCTCCCTCCTAGCCCCGCCACCTGCCACGCTCCCTCCCAGCCCCGCCATCTGCCACGCTCCCTCCCAGCCCCGCCACCTGCCACGCTCCCTCCCAGCCACCTGCCACGCTCCCTCCCAGCCCAGCCACCTGCCACGCTCCCTCCCAGCCCAGCCACCTGCCACGCTCCCTCCCAGCCCCGCCACCTGCCACGCTCCCTCCCAGCCCCGCCACCTGCCACGCTCCTCCCAGCCCCGCCACCTGCCACGCTCCCTCCCAGCCCCGCCACCTGCCACGCTCCTCCCAGCCCCGCCACCTGCCACGCTCCCTCCCAGCCCCGCCACCTGCCACGCTCCCTCCCAGCCCAGCCACCTGCCACGCTCCCCCCTCCTCCTGCACCTGACCTGCCACAGCCCACCACTGTGTACCAAGCCTGCGACAGCCCACCACGGTGCACCAGACCTGCATCATGGTGCACCAAGCCTGCCACGGTGCACCAGGCCTGTCACAGCCCACCACGGTGCACCAAGCACACCACAGCCCACGATGGTGCACCAGGCCTGCCACAGCCCACCACGGTCCACCAGGCCTGCCACAGCTCACCATGTTGCGCCAGGCCTGCCACAGCCCACCACGGTGCACCAAGCCTGCCACAGCCCACCACGGTGCACCAAGCCTGCCACAGCCCACCACGGTGCACCAAGCCTGCCACAGCCCACCACGGTGCACCAGGCCTGCCACAGCCCACCATAGTGCACCAAACCCACCACGGTGCACCAGGCCTGTCACAGCCCACCATGGTGCACCAGGCCTGCCACAGCCTACCACGGTGTACCAAGCACACCACAGCCCACCATGGTGCACCAGGCCTGCCACAGCCCACCACGATGCACCAGGCCTGCCACAGCCCACTACGATGCACCAAGCCTGCCACAGCCCACCACGGTGCACCAGGCTGTCACAGCCCACCACGGTGCACCAGGCCTGCCACAGCCCACCATGGTGCACCAGGCCTGCCACAGCCCACCATGGTGCATCAGGCCTGCCACAGCCCACCACGGTGCACCAGGCCTGCCACAGCCCACCATGGTGCACCAAGCCTGCCACAGCCTACCATGGTGCACCAGCCCTGCCACAGCCCACCATGGAGCACCAGGTCTGCCACAGCCTACCATGGAGCACCAGGCCTGCCACAGCCCACCATGGTGCACCAGGCCTGCCACAGCACACCATGATGCACCAGGCCTGCCACAGCCTACCATGGAGCACCAGGCCTGCCACAGCCTACCATGGAGCACCAGGCCTGCCACAGCCCACCATGGAGCACCAGGCCTGCCACAGCCCACCATGGAGCACCAGGCCTGCCACAGCCTACCATGGAGCACCAGGCATGCCACAGCCTACCATGGAGCACCAGGCCTGCCACAGTCCCACCATGGAGCACCCGGCCTGCACAGGCACCTACCACGGAGCACCAGGCCTGCCCAGCCATACAGTGCCCAGCCCATGGAGCACCAGGCCTGCCACAGCCTACCATGGAGCACCAGGCCTGCCACAGCCTACCATGGAGCACCAGGCCTGCCACAGCCTACCATGGTGCACCAGGCCTGCCACAGCCTACCATGGTGCACCAGGCCTGCCACAGCCTACATGGCCACCATGGCCTAGCCATTGGTGCACCAGCCTGCCACTGGCCTACCATGGTGCTCCACCATGCCTGCCACAGCCTACCATGGTGCACCAGGCCTGCCACAGCCCCCACTGGTGCACCAGCACTGCCACACTCCAACATGGAGCCCAGGCACTATCCAGCTACCATGCATTGTACAGTACACAGCACTCACAGTAACCACTCCACACTCCACCCACTTCCCCACCACGCACTCTCCACACTACCACCGCACTCCCACACTACCACGCACTCTCCCACACTACCACCGCACTCTCCCACACTACCACCGCACTCTCCCACACTACCACCGCACTCTCCCACACTACCACCGACACTCTCCCACACTACCACCGCACTCTCCCACACTACCACCGCACTCTCCCACACTACCACCGCACTCTCCCACACTACCACCGCACTCTCCCACACTACCACCGTACTCTCCCACACTACCACCGCACTCCCACACTACCACCGCACTCTCCCACACTACCACCGCACTCTCCCACACTACCACCACACTCTCCCACACTACCACCGCACTCTCCCACACTACCACCGCACTCTCCCACACTACCACCGCACTCTCCCACACTACCACCGTACTCTCCCACACTACCACCGCACTCTCCCACACTACCACCGCACTCTCCCACACTACCACCGCACTCTCCCACACTACCACCGCACTCTCCCACACTACCACCGCACTCTCCCACACTACCACCACACTCTCCCACACTACCACCGCACTCTCCCAACTGTGAATGGAAGTAACAATGGGTGAGAGTTGTGTTGGCGCGGACCCAACACCAGGTGGCGCCTCCCACTCTCCCTCCCTCCACCACTGCCTCCCGCTACGCCTCCTCCTCCCTCCCTCACAGGGGCACCATGACCCAGCAGACAGCCCTGACCTGACCCCTGCTAACAACAGTACGACCACGAGAGCCACTTACGTCATCAGCTGATGATCAATACACCATCACTGTGGCTGTACAATGTACAGTACATCTATGATCAATATACGATCACTGTGGCTGTACAGTGTACAGTACACCTATGATCAATATACGATCACTGTGGCTATACAATGTACAGTACACCTATGATCAATATACGATCACTGTGGCTGTACAGTGTACAGTACACCTATGATCAATATACGATCACTGTGGCTGTATAATGCACAGTACATCTATGATCAATATATCATCACTGTGGCTATACAATGTACAGTACATCTATGATCAATATATCATCACTGTGGCTGTACAATGTACAGTACATCTATGATCAATATACGATCACTGTGGCTGTATAATGCACAGTACATCTATGATCAATATATCACTGTGGCTATACAATGTACAGTACATCTAT
>NC_092270.1:19104939-19107439 GCF_036320965.1 Panulirus ornatus
GGTGGGCCTGTCCACGAGGAGGGTGGGTCCGTCCACGAGGAGGGTGGGCCCATCCACGAGTAGAGTGGGCCCTGTCCACGAGGAGGGAGGGTCCGTCCACGAGGAGGGTGGGCCCATCCACGAGTAGAGTGGGCCCTGTCCACGAGGAGGGTGGGCCCGTCCACGAGGAGGGTGGGTCCGTCCACGTGTAGGGTGGGCCTGTCCACGAGGAGGGTGGGTCCGTCCACGAGGAGGGTGGGCCCATCCACGAGTAGAGTGGGCCCTGTCCACGAGGAGGGAGGGTCCGTCCACGAGGAGGGTGGGCCCATCCACGAGTAGAGTGGGCCCTGTCCACGAGGAGGGTGGGCCCGTCCACGAGGAGGGTGGGTCCGTCCACGTGTAGGGTGGGCCTGTCCACGAGGAGGGTGGGTCCGTCCACGAGGAGGGTGGGCCCATCCACGAGTAGAGTGGGCCCTGTCCACGAGGAGGGAGGGTCCGTCCACGAGGAGGGTGGGCCCATCCACGAGTAGAGTGGGCCCTGTCCACGAGGAGGGAGGGTCCGTCCACGAGGAGGGTGGGTCAGTGTGCGAAGCTGTGATCACAATGTTATCCTCCCGGGCCACAGTGAGTTATCCTACCGGGCCACAGTGAGAGTTATCCTCCCGGGCCACAGTGAGTTATCCTCCCGGGCCACAGTGAGAGTTATCCTCCCGGGCCACAGTGAGTTATCCTACCGGGCCACAGTGAGAGTTATCCTCCCGGGCCACAGTGAGTTATCCTCCCGGGCCACAGTGAGTTATCCTACCGGGCCACAGTGAGAGTTATCCTCCCGGGCCACAGTGAGTTATCCGCCCGGGCCACAGTGAGTTATCCTCCCGGGCCACAGTGAGTTATCCTCCCGGGCCACAGTGAGTTATCCTCCCGGGCCACAGTGAGTTATCCTCCCGGGCCACAGTGAGAGTTATCCTCCCGGGCCACAGTGAGTTATCCTCCCGGGCCACAGTGAGAGTTATCCTCCCGGGCCACAGTGAGAGTTATCCTACCGGGCCACAGTGAGTTATCCTCCCGGGCCACAGTGAGAGTTATCCTACCGGGCCACAGTGAGTTATCCTCCCGGGCCACAGTGAGAGTTATCCTACCGGGCCACAGTGAGTTATCCTCCCGGGCAACAGTGAGTTATCCTCCCGGGCCACAGTGAGTTATCCTCCCGGGCCACAGTGAGAGTTATCCTCCCGGGCCACAGTGAGAGTTATCCTCCCGGGCCACAGTGAGAGTTATCCTCCCGGGCCACAGTGAGTTATCCGCCCGGGCCACAGTGAGTTATCCTCCCGGGCCACAGTGAGTTATCCTCCCGGGCCACAGTGAGTTATCCTCCCGGGCCACAGTGAGAGTTATCCTACCGGGCCACAGTGAGTTATCCTCCCGGGCCACAGTGAGAGTTATCCTACCGGGCCACAGTGAGAGTTATCCTACCGGGCCACAGTGAGTTATCCTCCCGGGCCACAGTGAGTTATCCTACCGGGCCACAGTGAGTTATCCTCCCGGGCCACAGTGAGAGTTATCCTCCCGGGCCACAGTGAGAGTTATCCTACCGGGCCACAGTGAGTTATCCTCCCGGGCCACAGTGAGTTATCCTACCGGGCCACAGTGAGTTATCCTCCCGGGCCACAGTGAGTTATCCTACCGGGCCACAGTGAGTTATCCTACCGGGCCACAGTGAGTTATCCTCCCGGGCCACAGTGAGTTATCCTACCGGGCCACAGTGAGTTATCCTCCCGGGCCACAGTGAGAGTTATCCTCCCGGGCCACAGTGAATTATCCTACCGGGCCACAGTGAGAGTTATCCTCCCGGGCCACAGTGAGAGTTATCCTCCCGGGCCACAGTGAGAGTTATCCTACCGGGCCACAGTGAGTTATCCTCCCGAGCCACAGTGAGAGTTATCCTCCCGGGCCACAGTGAGAGTTATCCTCCCGGGCCACAGTGAGAGTTATCCTCCCGGGCCACAGTGCGTTATCCTCCCGGGCCACAGTGAGTTATCCTACCGGGCCACAGTGAGAGTTATCCTCCCGGGCCACAGTTATCCTACCGGGCCACAGTGAGTTATCCTCCCGGGCCACAGTGAGAGTTATCCTCCCGGGCCACAGTGAGAGTTATCCTCCCGGGCCACAGTGAGAGTTATCCTCCCGGGCCACAGTGAGTTATCCGCCCGGGCCACAGTGAGTTATCCTACCGGGCCACAGTGAGTTATCCTACCGGGCCACAGTGAGTTATCCTCTCGGGCCACAGTGAGTTATCCTACCGGGCCACAGTGAGTTATCCTACCGGGCCACAGTGAGTTATCCCCCCGGGCCACAGTGAGAGTTATCCTCCCGGGCCACAGTGAGTTATCCTACCGGGCCACAGTGAGTTATCCTCCCGGGCCACAGTGAGTTATCCTACCGGGCCACAGTGAGTTATCCTACCGGGCCACAGTGAGAGTTATCCTCCCGGGCCACAGTGAGTTATCCTCCCGGGCCACAG
>NC_092270.1:19114939-19119939 GCF_036320965.1 Panulirus ornatus
GCTTTAGGTTTCCCCTCCGCCCTCACCCACCCGCTACACGCGAACAAGACGAGAGGGAAGCGAAGATAAAGAAGAAAATATTAAGGTTACTAACACTGAACGGCACCAAATCATTTTTGGCTTAATTAAGAGGGTGGTTTGAGAAGTTGAGAAAACGAGCAAGACGGGGTAGTAGACACAGAACAATATGCTTCATAATGGAGACCAGTTCCACCACCTCCTCCTCCTCCTGTGTGTAGGAGAATCATGACATCAAAATACACAATATACCAGCCAGACACAGACGCGGTCATGACACCCAGTGTAGTGGAGGTGACAGACTAACTATACCGACTTGTAACGACCTAACTAACTCACCTTCAGTCATCACAATAACTACACAACGGTTGCTGCCTCCTTGTCCAAGACGGTGGGCTGGATCCTGTGGACTTTCAAGAGAAGAAAAACCCCAACGAGGGGCGTCATCTACGTCGCTAAATCTGTCACGACCTGGATATTGTGGCGTTCTGACATGGCCCCTACAAGGCGGCCGAGACTGAGGCATCGGAAAGTTGCCACACAACTGTCTCACAACCCAAACTATACCTTACAACTGTCTCACAACCCAAACTATACCACACAACTGTCTCACAACCCAAACTATACCACACACAACTGTCTCACAACCCAAACTATACCACACAACTGTCTCACAACCCAAACTATACCACACACAACTGTCTCACAACCCAAACTATACCACACACAACTGTCTCACAACCCAAATTATACCACACACAACTGTCTCACAACCCAAACTATACCACACACAACTGTCTCACAACCCAAACTATACCACACAACTGTTTCACAACCCAAACTATACCACACAACTGTCTCACAACCCAAACTATACCACACACAACTGTCTCACAACCCAAACTATACCACACCACGGTCTCACAACCCAAACTATACCACACAACTGTTTCACAACCCAAACTATACCACATAACTGTCTCACAACCCAAACTATACCACACCACGGTCTCACAACCCAAACTATACCTCACACCTGTCTCACAACCCAAACTATACCACACAACTGTCTCACAACCCAAACTATACCACATAACTGTCTGACAACCCAAACTATACCTCACAACTGTCTCACAACCCAAACTATAATGTGGGGAAGGAACTAAATCACTGACAACACTTTGGAGCGTCAAGGGAAGACGTGGGTTATCAAGAAATGAAGCATCCCAGAAGGTGTGGTTCCCTGCACCACACTGGGAAAGAACACTCCTTCTGGCACAACAGGTATAGGGGACCTTGTACAATACTGCCTCTGCCAACACACACACACACACACACACACACACACACACACACACACACGTTACCAGTTGTCCATGGTCACGGGGGGCACCTACGTATGAACTCACTATCAAGGCATTGTTCTTGTGTTATGGTGATAACATGAACATCTCCACGGACAGACGCAGTTGTAAGAACACCACGTACCGCTACACCAGCGCGTCGTACACTCACTATCCCTCTAATATGTACACTTGAGTGTAATGATGTACATGACCGCGATCAAGCTACATATGTGTACACCTGACCACATAACAAGACGGGAAGGGTTTAGTACATGTGTCTTAGGTTAACCAATGGTTTTTATACCGCGCTCTCACAGCTTGAGCTAAGCGCAAGCTCCTGCTACTGAGTCGGGTCCCTGATCCACCAAGCTGTTAGGGAGCCGTCGCCTGCACGTGTACGTAACCAGCGTAGCGGCCTGGCCTGGCGGGAGCTGGTCGGCTCCACTTCACAACCACTTATGAAGAACCTTGGGTCAGTTTCTCCGGTGTGTGCACCACTGTGTTGTTCCTGCCTGTGTCATGCACTGGGTGCGCCCCGGATGGTCGACGGGGTTTTGTACTCAGTGGTAACATTATCACCGGAGTCTGTCACCCGTCGTGTCACTGAGGACTCATTCCTGGGTGTAAGTTGGGGGAATCACGTCTTCCAGGGTTTGCCGAGTGTATATAGTGCCATACGCCTCGCTCCCCTCCCCCAGGTCACCGCTCCAGCCTCAGTCAATAAGGTCGTTCCAAGCGGCTAAGACCTTCACCAGCTCCGACCGTATGAGAGGTCAGGACCTACCTGTGAGGTCAGGTCAGCAGCGGTCATGTGCGTGTGTGGGGGGGGGGTGGTAAACGCCCCCACACACACCCCCGTCAACACTGGCTCTCTCCCTCACACTCCCTCCTTCGTTCCCACCAGACCCACGCCCTCATTGGAGGGGCACCGGCCACCACGCCTCCCCAAGACCACCCGCTCCTGCAGCCACGCCTCCTACACTGCTCACTCCAGGTGTGACCACGTCTGTGGGTGTCAGGTGTGACCACGTCTGTGGGTGTCAGGCGTCACTCCAGGTGTGACCACGTCTGTGGGTGTCAGGTGTGACCACGTCTGTGGGTGTCAGGTGTCACTCCAGGTGTGACCACGCCTGGGGCTGTCAGGTGTCACTCCAGGTGTGACCACGTCTGTGGGTGTCAGGTGTCACTCCAGGTGTGACCACGTCTGTGGGTGTCAGGTGTCACTCCAGGTGTGACCACGCCTGGGGCTGTCTGGTGTCACTCCAGGTGTGACCACGCCTGGGGCTGTCAGGCGTCACTCCAGGTGTGACCACGTCTGTGGGTGTCAGGTGTCACTCCAGGTGTGAACACGTCTCTGGGTGTCAGGTGTCACTCCAGGTGTGACCACGTCTGTGGGTGTCAGGTGTCACTCCAGGTGTGAACACGTCTCTGGGTGTCAGGCGTCACTCCAGGTGTGACCACGTCTGTGGGTGTCAGGTGTCACTCCAGGTGTGACCACGCCTGGGGCTGTCAGGTGTCACTCCAGGTGTGACCACGTCTGTGGGTGTCAGGTGTCACTCCAGGTGTGAACACGTCTCTGGGTGTCAGGTGTCACTCCAGGTGTGACCACGTCTGTGGGTGTCAGGTGTCACTCCAGGTGTGACCACGTCTGTGGGTGTCAGGCGTCACTCCAGGTGTGACCACGTCTGTGGGTGTCAGGTGTGACCACGTCTGTGGGTGTCAGGCGTCACTCCAGGTGTGACCACGTCTGTGGGTGTCAGGTGTTGTGTACACTTCTCTTCATCCTCCCCACACCGTAAGACCTGCTCAGACCCCTCACCCTTCGTTAACATCAACGTTATTTTCCCGTGTTCCAGCGGATAAACTCCGTCTCCGTCAGCTGGCAATGAGTCGTCGCTGTCTTCTACTGACGAGAACGGGCGTCAGCACTACGTCTCATCGTCAGCAGAGGACACGACCTCGCGAGACTTCTGCGTCAACGTCGAGTACGAGGAACAGAAGGGGCGCCAGCGATGCTGCTTGGGGAACCCGCCAACCTAACCACGCAGGTGGTGGTGGCGGCGCTGCTCCTCCTCCTGTGGTTGATGTACGAGACCGAACGCTCGACCATCATCAGCCACTTAACACAGACGACGTCTCAACTGACCCTACAATGTGGTCCCCCAGCTGCTGCCCCCAGGGTACGTGCCACCACGTCAGGGTCGCGTATGGCATCTGCTACCTCTCTCTCTCTCTCTCTCTCTCTCTCTCTCTCTCTCTCTCTCTCTCTCTCTCTCTCTCTCTCTATCATGCCTATTCCCCAACGAGCCATTTCGACTTTACCGTAATTTTTCCGGCAGCTACGACATGCCCGGCCAGACCCGCTGTTGTGATGGGTTGTGGAAGTGATTGACTTCTACTGTGTTGCGTGATGGCTGCAACACAACCCTGGGTGATGAACTTCAACACAACCCTGGGTGATGAACAGCAACACATCCCTGGGTGATGAACTTCAACACAACCCTGGGTGATGAACAGCAACACAACCCTGGGTGATGAACAGCAACACAACCCTGGGTGATGAACTTCAACACAACCCCCGGGCGGACGCCACAGGCCGGATACGTGTCGCTGGGCCGCCAGATAACGCAGCTTCTCCGGCGATATTCGCCTCGCCTTACGACACATGACGTAAACAACCGGAGTGAGCCACGCCACCAACCGGCCCTCCTCACAACACCACACGTAGCGGTCGAACACACCAACCGGCCCTCCTCACAACACCACACGTAGTGGTCGAACACACCACCCGGCCCTCCTCACAACACCACACGTAGTGGTCGAACACACCAACCGGCCCTCCTCACAACACCACACGTAGTGGTCGAACACACCAACCGGCCCTCCTCACAACACCACACGTAGTGGTCGAACACACCAACCGGCCCTCCTCACAACACCACACGTAGCGGTCGAACACACCAACCGGCCCTCCTCACAACACCACACGTAGTGGTCGAACACACCAACCGGCCCTCCTCACAACACCACACGTAGTGGTCGAACACACCAACCGGCCCTCCTCACAACACCACACGTAGTGGTCGAACACACCAACCGGCCCTCCTCACAACACCACACGTAGTGGTCGAACACACCAACCGGCCCTCCTCACAACACCAAACGTAGCGGTCGAACACACCACCCGGCCCTCCTCACAACACCATACGTAGTGGTCGAACACACCAACCGGCCCTCCTCACAACACCACACGTAGTGGTCGAACACACCAACCGGCCCTCCTCACAACACCACACGTAGTGGTCGAACACACCACCCGGCCCTCCTCACAACACCACACGTAGTGGTCGAACACACCAACCGGCCCTCCTCACAACACCACACGTAGTGGTCGAACACACCAACCGGCCCTCCTCACAACACCAAACGTAGCGGTCGAACACACCACCCGGCCCTCCTCACAACACCATACGTAGTGGTCGAACACACCACCCGGCCCTCCTCACAACACCACACGTAGTGGTCGAACACACCAACCGGCCCTCCTCACAACACCAAACGTAGTGGTCGAACACACCAACCGGCCCTCCTCACAACACCAAACGTAGCGGTCGAACACACCACCCGGCCCTCCTC
>NC_092270.1:19122439-19132439 GCF_036320965.1 Panulirus ornatus
CTGTGTACTGTGGGAAAGGCATAGAAATCGAGTGCACATTGAGTTTGTTTCAAAAGAAAATGACTTTTATTCAAAATTCAGTCCAAAAATATGAGTTGATGAGGGTTAGCTCACTGTCGTGCACGACCATGTGTTTACATTATGAGGGACTGGAGGAGGCAAGATACAGCATACATGGGTACATACAAAATACAATCACCTGACATACTAATGCATAATACAGCAGTTGTATTATCAATACACATACAGTGACACACTGGAATTCACTGTCGCATGTGAACCTACAGTTCTCATGACGACAGAACTGTAATGAGGCAGTGTGAGGGAGGTGGGGCAGCATGGGGGAGGTGGGGCAGCATGAGGGAGGTGTGGCAGTATGAGGGAGATGGGGTAGCATGAGGGAGGTGGGGCAGTATGAGGGAGATGGGGCAGCGAGAGGGAGGTGGGGCAGCATGAGGGAGGTGGGGCAGCATGAGGGAGGTGGGGCAGCACGAAGGTTGTGGGGCAACAAGAGGGAGGTGGGGCAATACGAGGGAGATGATACAGTATGAGGATGGTGGGGCAATATGAGGATGGTGGGGCAATATGAGGGAGGTGGGGCAGCACGAAGGTTGTGGGGCAGCAAGAGGGAGGTGGGGCAATACGAGGGAGATGATACAGTATGAGGATGGTGGGGCAATATGAGGATGGTAGGGCAATATGAGGGAGGTGGGGCAGCACGATGGTTGTGGGGCAGGAAGAGGGAGGTGGGGCATTATGATACAGTATGAGGATGGTGTATGAAGATGAGACAACATGAGGGTAGTGAGGCAGTATGAGGGAAGATGAGACACAGGAGCTAGTATCATGAGTGAGGGTGAGTGAGGGTGTGGTCTTATCAGGCGCCACACAGTACACTCCCTCCTTCACCCACACCACCACAGCATGGCCTCCCACACACACTCTAGCCACTTCCCTCGCTCCACTTACCTCGTTCGGGGGGTAGTGGCGGTATCCAACGTAAAAACCAGGAGGAGGAGGAGGAGGTAGTAGCAGTCCAGCACCACACACAGACAGACACAGACGGTGTCTTAACTACACCACATACGAAGCTAAACTGGGCGGGTACGCTACGACACCGGCCAAGCTTATCGTACACGTCAGGTACGGACTTCACCTCACGAATTGGATGCCACACACACACACACACACAAGAACACAACACCACTTTTCCTTATCTTCCACTTATCTCCTCCAATACACACACTACACCACTACTTTTACCTCCTCCACTACGCGTCTGAAGAACGTATAGAACTGTTCTTTGAGAACGTTCTTGTGCGCAGTTGTAGTAACATAAACAACGGACAGAGTTTTAAAAATGGCCTGACTTGGCAACTCGACCAAGATGGCGCGGTCAGCTGGGGCATCCGGTCGCCTTCATAATACCACCTCCCGCTTCAACTACTTCCTCACACACACGCCTCACACACGCCCTCACACCACCAGCGGGTCGTCTGCGTCTGCCGAACCTCACACTAACGACCATTCCAGTCGTGCGAGTCGGTCTAACGAAGACGACGCGGTAAATACGAGGTGGCAGCCCCGCGCACGTATCCCATGACGTCATGGAGATGACGCGCGTGACGTCACACTTCCCAGTAGTGAACCCGGCGGTGGGTTGGAGGGGTGGGTGGAGGGAGGGGGGGTGGGTGGGCACGGGGGGAAAGTGTATGATTCATGCTACAAGTCGGGTCTTGGCTTTCTCTAGGGTGGGTGGGTGGGTGGGCGAGCCGGTTGAGGGGGGAGGGGGCGACGGCAACCCACCCGCCCACCCACACGTGGGTGGGCGCGGGGTGGGTGGTGTAACCTGGGAAGTACCACCGCGGGGGGGGGGACCGGAAATGCCAGAAAGTAAAAGGAAGAGAGTGGCACAGCGACAGCCACCTGCTGCTCCCTCCCTCCTGCTCCCTCCTGCTCCCTCCCTCCATCCTTCCCTCCCTGGCCAACCCTGACCCACCAACCTGAGCTATATATGGCTCCTCCCTTCTGCTGGCCTCCCCCTCCCTGACCCTGCTGCCACACCCTCCTTGGCACTAGGACAGCCCTCCCTGACCCTGCCACACCCTCCCTGGCACTAGGACAGCCCTCCCTGACCCTGCCACACACCCCCTGGCACAAGGACAACCCTCCCTGACCCTGCTGCCACACCCTCCCTGGCACTAGGACAGCCCTTCCTGACCCTGCTACACCCTCCCTGACCCTGCCACACCCTCCCTGGCACAAGGACAACCCTCCCTGACCCTGCCACACCCTCCCTGGCACTAGGACAACCCTCCCTGACCCTGCCACACCCTCCCTGGCACTAGCACAGCCCTCCCTGACCCTGCCACACCCTCCCTGCCACTAGGACAGCCCTCCCTGACACCACCACACCCTCCCTGCCACTAGGACAGCCCTCCCTGACACCACACACCTCCCTGCCACTAGGACAGCCCTCCCTGACACCACCACACCCTCCCTGCCACTAGGACAGCCCTCCCTGACACCACCACACCCTCCCTGCCACTAGAACAGCCCTCCCTGACACCACCACACCCTCCCTGCCACTAGGACAGCCCTCCCTGACACCACCACACCCTCCCTGCCACTAGGACAGCCCTCCCTGACACCACCACACCCTCCCTGCACTTGTCTCTAACACTGGGGGAGTAACGTCCCCCAGAACCATACTGTGTACAATGTCTTCATTTCTAACGTGTGATGTTCAATGTCTTCATTTCTAACGTGTGATGTACAATGTCTTCATTTCTAACGTGTGATGTACAATGTCTTCATTTCTAACGTGTGATGTACAATGTCTTCATTTCTAACGTGTGATGTACAATGTCTTCATTTCTAACGTGTGATGTACAATGTCTTCATTTCAACGTGTGATGTACAATGTCTTTCTAACGTGTGATGTACAATGTCTTCATTTCTAACGTGTGATGTACAATGTCTTCATTTCTAACGTGTGATGTACAATGTCTTCATTTCTAACGTGTGATGTACAATGTCTTCATTTCTAACGTGTGATGTACAATGTCTTCATTTCTAACGTGTGATGTACAATGTCTTCATTTCTAACGTGTGATGTACAATGTCTTCATTTCTAACGTGTGATGTACAATGTCTTCATTTCTAACGTGTGATGTACAATGTCTTCATTTCTAACGTGTGATGTACAATGTCTTCATTTCTAACGTGTGATGTACAATGTCTTCATTTCTAACGTGTGATGTACAATGTCTTCATTTCTAACGTGTGATGTACAATGTCTTCATTTCTAACGTGTGATGTACAATGTCTTCATTTCTAACGTGTGATGTACAATGTCTTCATTTCTAACGTGTGATGTACAATGTCTTCATTTCTAACGTGTGATGTACAATGTCTTCATTTCTAACGTGTGATGTACAATGTCTTCATTTCTAACGTGTGATGTACAATGTCTTCATTTCTAACGTGTGATGTACAATGTCTTCATTTCTAACGTGTGATGTACAATGTCTTCATTTCTAACGTGTGATGTACAATGTCTTCATTTCTAACGTGTGATGTACAATGTCTTCATTTCTAACGTGTGATGTACAATGTCTTCATTTCTAACGTGTGATGTACAATGTCTTCATTTCTAACGTGTGATGTACAATGTCTTCATTTCTAACGTGTGATGTACAATGTCTTCATTTCTAACGTGTGATGTACAATGTCTTCATTTCTAACGTGTGATGTACAATGTCTTCATTTCTAACGTGTGATGTACAATGTCTTCATTTCTAACGTGTGATGTACAATGTCTTCATTTCTAACGTGTGATGTACAATGTCTTCATTTCTAACGTGTGATGTACAATGTCTTCATTTCTAACGTGTGATGTACAATGTCTTCATTTCTAACGTGTGATGTACAATGTCTTCATTTCTAACGTGTGATGTACAATGTCTTCATTTCTAACGTGTGATGTACAATGTCTTCATTTCTAACGTGTGATGTACAATGTCTTCATTTCTAACGTGTGATGTACAATGTCTTCATTTCTAACGTGTGATGTACAATGTCTTCATTTCTAACGTGTGATGTACAATGTCTTCATTTCTAACGTGTGATGTACAATGTCTTCATTTCTAACGTGTGATGTACAATGTCTTCATTTCTAACGTGTGATGTACAATGTCTTCATTTCTAACGTGTGATGTACAATGTCTTCATTTCTAACGTGTGATGTACAATGTCTTCATTTCTAACGTGTGATGTACAATGTCTTCATTTCTAACGTGTGATGTACAATGTCTTCATTTCTAACGTGTGATGTACAATGTCTTCATTTCTAACGTGTGATGTACAATGTCTTCATTTCTAACGTGTGATGTACAATGTCTTCATTTCTAACGTGTGATGTACAATGTCTTCATTTCTAACGTGTGATGTACAATGTCTTCATTTCTAACGTGTGATGTACAATGTCTTCATTTCTAACGTGTGATGTACAATGTCTTCATTTCTAACGTGTGATGTACAATGTCTTCATTTCTAACGTGTGATGTACAATGTCTTCATTTCTAACGTGTGATGTACAATGTCTTCATTTCTAACGTGTGATGTACAATGTCTTCATTTCTAACGTGTGATGTACAATGTCTTCATTTCTAACGTGTGATGTACAATGTCTTCATTTCTAACGTGTGATGTACAATGTCTTCATTTCTAACGTGTGATGTACAATGTCAGGTGTGAGAACTTGGCAATACTGGCACGGCCTCCCAGCCAAGATCACACTTGTCACAGAACGTCCCTCCACACCTGTAGTGTGCTGGTGTGGTAGTGTGGTGGTGTGGTAGTGTGGTGCTGCGGTAGTGTGATGGTGTGGTAGTGTGATGGTGTGGTAGTGTGGCAGTGTGGAAGTGTGGTGGTGTAGTGTGGCAGTGTGGTAGTGTGGTGGTGCGGTAGTGTGATGGTGTGGTAGTGTGATGGTGTGGTAGTGTGGCGGTGTGGTATTGTGGCAGTGTTTTGGTAGATCCATACATAGTGAAGTCTACATAATGACCATTCCTGGGCCACTCCTCCTCCTGGTCCACGTAAATAACTGGCCTCCTGGACTGGACTCCTTACTGATTGTGTTTGCTGATGATGCCATGGTCATGTGAGAAATGGGAAGTGAGGATGTTTGCTGATGATGCCATGGTCATGTGAGAAATGGAAAGTGAGGAAGACAGCGCCATCCTTACAGGGGGGTAACCTGGCCCATCTGGAGGGCGGTAATCCCCCACATACATGATGAACTTCAACCCAAACACATGTGAAGTAATAAGCAGGGAACACACTGAGAGAAGAGGCGTCACAGTACGAGGAACTGGGAGGCGACCCTGTCCCTAACCTAAGTGGCTAGAGTCCCATAACCGTCCCTAACCTTAGTGGCCAGAGTCCCATAACCGTCCCTAACCTTAGTGGCCAGAGTCCCATAACAGGAGAGCAGTTAAGGAGAACCAACCGTGTCTGCTGGCGAATGTCTGAAGATCTTTCAAGTGTATGGCACAGTGAGCAAGCTGTGCACGTCAGACGTTTGGCCAAAAACTAGACTACGCTTCTCAGGTTTGGACTCCGTGTCTGAGGGAGCGCAGAGCTCGTAGAGAAGGTCCAGAGGAGGCCAACAGAGATGGTACCATAATTAAGACATGTTTCTGGTTTGGACACCGTGTATGAAGGAGCACAGAGCTCGTAGAGAAGGTCCAGAGGAGGACAACAATAATGGTACCATAATTAAGACAAGATAAATTACAGGTAGAGACTGGAGGCTCTACATTCCCCCCCACCTTGGAAGAGAGAAGAGTAAGGAGTGAGAAATCAACGGATCACAACCTTCAATGTTCTGAAGACGGATCGAAGACGTGGGCAGTGAACAGTTCTTCGAGAGATGTGGGGAACAGAACAGCGACAGGACATAACATGAAACTGAGTAAAGAACTTGTTTAAAAGGACGTAAATGAGTACTTTTATATATAGTACAAGAATGATGGAAGAATGTACTATAATGACAGTGTGAGGATATGGTGAATGTAGACACCAGACATGAATATTAGAAGTTGTGCGATGGTGGAGACTGTTCTTGTGGCCACACAAGAGCACATCTGCTCCCCATACGGGTACTGTAGGTGGAGGTGGTGTGGCCCCGGGTCCACCCACACCTGTGGTGGAGGTGGTGTGGCCCCGGGTCCACCCACACCAGAGGTGGAGGTGGTATGGCCCCGGGTCCATCCACACCTCAGGTGGAGGTGGTGTGGCCCCGGGTCCACCCACACCTCAGGTGGAGGTGGTGTGGCCCCGGGTCCACCAAAGTACACACAGGTGGTTCCTGCCGACCTGGTGAGGTAGCCAGCCTTCCTGCCAGCGGGCCACACTCCCACACCACACCAGTACACAGACCTGGTCGTAACTTGTCTGAATTAGACAGAAATAGACGTGACAACCCCGGCCGGCCCGGATCTAAGGGGGCGGGGCGGGGCGGGGCGGGGCGGGGGTCACAGCACACTGGTGCCACCACCTGGCCCCGGGGCAAGCGTCACACCACACTGGTGCTACCACCTGGCCCCGGGGCGAGCGTCACAGCACACTGGTGCCACCACCTGGCCCCGGGGCGAGCGTCACAGCACACTGGTGCCACCACCTGGCCCCGGGGCGAGCGTCACAGCACACTGGTGCTACCACCCGGCCCCGGGGCGAGCGTCACAGCACACTGGTGCCACCACCTGGCCCCGGGGGCGAGCGTCACAGCACACTGGTGCCACCACCTGGCCCCGGGGCGAGCGTCACAGCACACTGGTGCCACCACCTGGCCCCGGGGGCGAGCGTCACAGCACACTGGTGCCACCACCAGGCCCCGGGGCGAGCGTCACAGCACACTGGAGCCACCACCTGGCCCCGGGGCGAGCGTCACAGCACACTGGTGCCACCACCTGGCCCCGGGGGCGAGCGTCACAGCACACTGGTGCTACCACCCGGGGCGAGCGTCACAGCACACTGGAGCCACCACCTGGCCCCGGGGCGAGCGTCACAGCACACTGGTGCCACCACCTGGCCCCGGGGCGAGCGTCACAGCACACTGGTGCCACCACCTGGCCCCGGGGCGAGCGTCACAGCACACTGGTGCCACCACCTGGCCCCGGGGCGAGCGTCACAGCACACTGGTGCCACCACCTGGCCCCGGGGCGAGCGTCACAGCACACTGGTGCCACCACCCGGCCCCGGGGCGAGCGTCACAGCACACTGGTGCCACCACCTGGCCCCGGGGCGAGCGTCACAGCACACTGGTGCCACCACCTGGCCCCGGGGCGGGGCAGGACGGACCATCACGGACCCTCGACATGAGGGAGGCAGATGACCAGACACGGGGTCTCGCTATGGCGGGGTGGGACACACACTATGACTGGGGAGTCTCTCTCACACGTCAACAACATCTCGTCTCCTCCCGGTACACACCAGTCTACTCCTCCCGGTATACACCAGTCTACTCCTCCCGGTATACACCAGTCTACTCCTCCCGATACACACCAGTCTACTCCTCCCGGTATACACCAGTCTACTCCTCCCGGTATACACCAGTCTACTCCTCCCGGTATACACCAGTCTACTCCTCCCGGTATACACCAGTCTACTCCTCCCGGTATACACCAGTCTACTCCTCCCGGTATACACCAGTCTACTCCTCCCGGTATACACCAGTCTACGCCTCCCGGTATACACCAGTCTACTCCTGGTATACACCAGTCTACTCCTCCCGGTATACACCAGTCTACTCCTCCCGGTATACACCAGTCTACCCCTCCCGGTATACACCAGTCTACTCCTCCCGGTATACACCAGTCTACCAGCTCACAACACAGTGTTACTTCCTTGTTCCACCAGCTCACAACACAGTGGTCCTTCCTTGTTGCACCAGCTCACAACACAGTGTTACTTCCTTGTTGCACCAGCTCACAACACAGTGCTACTTCCTTGTTGCACCAGCTCACAACAGTGTCACTTCCTTGTTGCACCAGCTCACAACACAGTGTTACTTCCTTGTTGCACCAGCTCACAACACAGTGTTACTTCCTTGTTCCACCAGCTCACAACAGTGTTACTTCCTTGTTGCACCAGCTCACAACACAGTGTTACTTCCTTGTTGCACCAGCTCACAACAGTGTTACTTCCTTGTTCCACCAGTTCACAAGTGTTACTTCCTTGTTGCACCAGCTCACAACACAGTGTTACTTCCTTGTTGCACCAGCTCACAACACAGTGTTACTTCCTTGTTGCACCAGCTCACAACACAGTGTTACTTCCTTGTTGCACCAGCTCACAACACAGTGTTACTTCCTTGTTGCACCAGCTCACAACACAGTGTTTCTTCCTTGATGCACCAGCTCACAACACAGTGTTACTTCCTTGTTGCACCAGCTCACAACACAGTGTTACTTCCTTGTTGCACCAGCTCACAACACAGTGTTACTTCCTTGTTGCACCAGCTCACAACACAGTGTTACTTCCTTGATGCACCAGCTCACAACACAGTGGTCCTTCCTTGTTGCACCAGCTCACAACACAGTGTTACTTCCTTGTTGCACCAACTCACAACACAGTGGTCCTTCCTTGTTGCACCAGCTCACAACACAGTGTTCCTTCCTTGTTGCACCAGCTCACAACACAGTGTTATTTCCTTGTTGTACCAGCTCACAACACAGTGTTACTTCCTTGTTGCACCAGCTCACAACACAGTGTTACTTCCTTGTTGCACCAGCTCACAACACAGTGTTACTTCCTTGTTGCACCAGCTCACAACACAATGTTACTTCCTTGTTGCACCAGCTCACAACACAGTGTTACTTCCTTGTTGCACCAAGTGTGTCCACAGGAAGCCTGGGTACTGAGTGTGTCCACAGGAAGGCCTGGGTACCGAGTGTGTCCACAGGAAGGCCTGGGTACCGAGTGTGTCCACAGGAAGGCCTGGGTACCGAGTGTGTCCACAGGAAGGCCTGGGTACCGAGTGTGTCCACAGGAAGGCCTGGGTACCGAGTGTGTCCACAGGAAGGCCTGGGTACCGAGTGTGTCCACAGGAAGGCTGGGTACCGAGTGTGTCCACAGGAAGGCCTGGGTACCGAGTGTGTCCACAGGAAGGGCTGGGTACCGAGTGTGTCCACAGGAAGGCCTTGGTACCGAGTGTGTCCACAGGAAGGCCTGGGTACCGAGTGTGTCCACAGGAAGGCCTGGGTACCGAGTGTGTCCACAGGAAGGCCTGGGTACCGAGTGTGTCCACAGGAAGGCCTGGGTACCGAGTGTGTCCACAGGAAGGGCTGGGTACCGAGTGTGTCCACAGGAAGGCCTGGGTACCGAGTGTGTCCACAGGAAGGCCTGGGTACCGAGTGTGTCCACAGGAAGGGCTGGGTACCGACTGTGTCCACAGGAAGGCCTGGGTACCGACTGTGTCCACAGGAAGGGCTGGGTACCGACTGTGTCCACAGGAAGGCCTGGGTACCGAGTGTGTCCACAGGAAGGCCTGGGTACCGAGTGTGTCCACAGGAAGGCCTTGGTACCGAGTGTGTCCACAGGAAGGCCTGGGTACCGAGTGTGTCCACAGGAAGGCTGGGTACCGACTGTGTCCACAGGAAGGGCTGGGTACCGAGTGTGTCCACAGGAAGGGCTGGGTACCGACTGTGTCCACAGGAAGGGCTGGGTACCGACTGTGTCCACAGGAAGGCCTGGGTACCGAGTGTGTCCACAGGAGGGCTGGGTACCCAGTGTGTCCACAGGAAGGCCTGGGTACCGACTGTGTCCACAGGAAGGGCTGGGTATCACACCCTGTACAGTGGCACTTAACACATCATCTACGGATCACAACCACCACAGACAATACACTTCACCTCAACCACAGGGAAGCCCTCACACACACACACACACATCCCACACCACAGAACGAGGAACACCTTTCCCTGATGTACAGTTG
>NC_092270.1:19137439-19142439 GCF_036320965.1 Panulirus ornatus
GCAGTGGGAGGGAGTGTTGTCAGTACTGGACAGGTGTAGCAACAGTGGGAGGGAGTGTTGTCAGTACTGGGCAGGTGTAGCAGCAGTGGGAGGGAGTGTTGTCAGTACTGGGCAGGTGTAGCAGCAGTGGGAGGGAGTGTTGTCAGTACTGGGCAGGTGTAGCAGCAGTGGGAGTGTTGTCAGTACTGGACAGGTGTAGCAATAGTGGGAGGGAGTGTTGTCAGTACTGGGTAGGTGTAGCAGCAGTGGGAGGGAGTGTTGTCAGTACTGGGCAGGTGTAACAGCAGTGGGAGGGAGCACTGGGCAGGTGTAGCAACAGTGGGATGGAGTGTTGTCAGTACTGGGCAGGTGTAGCAGGAGTGGGAGGGAGTACTGTCAGTACTGGGCAGGTGTAGCAGTAGTGGGAGGGAGTATTGTCAGTACTGGGCAGGTGTAGCAGCAGTGGGAGGGAGTACTGGGCAGGTGTAGCAACAGTGGGATGGAGTGTTGTCAGTACTGGGCAGGTGTAGCAGTAGTGGGAGGGAGTATTGTCAGTACTGGGCAGGTGTAGCAGTAGTGGGAGGGAGTATTGTCAGTACTGGGCAGGTGTAGCAGGAGTGGGAGGGAGTACTGTCAGTACTGGGCAGGTGTAGCAGCAGTGGGAGGGAGTACTGTCAGTACTGGGCAGGTGTAGCAGCAGTGGGAGGGAGTGTTGTCAGTACTGGGCAGGTGTAGCAGCAGTGGGAGGGAGTGTTGTCAGTACTGGGCAGGTGTAGCAGCAGTGGGAGGGAGTACTGTCAGTACTGGGCAGGTGTAGCAGCAGTGGGAGGGAGTGTTGTCAGTACTGGGCAGGTGTAGCAGCAGTGGGAGGGAGTACTGTCAGTACTGGGCAGGTGTAGCAGCAGTGGGAGGGAGTACTGTCAGTACTGGGCAGGTGTAGCAGCAGTGGGAGGGAGTACTGTCAGTACTGGACAGGTGTAGCAGCAGTGGGAGGGAGTACTGGGCAGGTGTAGCAACAGTGGGAACATTCATGTTGTTACTCACCACATGACCTATGACCTCACGAGAACCCCCGTACACAGGTCATCAACCTCACCAGCACAACACGACCATCTCTTACCTGCAAAATACAAGAAAAATGAACATGAGTTCCTACGTTCATGAAGAACATCTTGTCACAAAAATATCATATGAAGAACATCTTGTAACAAACTGTAACATGAAAAACATCTTGTAACAAGCTATAACATGAAGAACATCTTGTAACAAGCTATAACATGAAGAACATCTTGTAACAAGCTATAACATGAAGAACATCTTGTAACAAGCTATAACATGAAGAACATCTTGTAACAAGCTATAACATGAAGAACATCTTGTAACAAGCTATAACATGAAGAACATCTTGTAACAAACTATCATCTGTTACAACAGTTATGAAAAGAACAACTGCAGAGGTTGCCCCGTGTGCGACATACGAATGATGTGTACGTCACGGTGGAGGCCAGGAACGTGGGACAGACATATAGGCCTCCGTCACACTCACACTACCACATATAGGCCTCCGTCACACTCACACTACCACATATAGGCCTCCCTCACACTCACACTACCACATATAGGCCTCCCTCACACTCACACTACCACATATAGGCCTCCATCACACTCACACTACCACATATAGGCCTCCGTCACACTCACACTACCACATATAGGCCTCCGTCACACTCACACTACCACATATAGGCCTCCCTCACACTCACACTACCACATATAGGCCTCCGTCACACTCACACTACCACATATAGGCCTCCGTCACACTCACACTACCACATATAGGCCTCCGTCACACTCACACTACCACATATAGGCCTCCCTCACACTCACACTACCACATATAGGCCTCCCTCACACTCACACTACCACATATAGGCCTCCCTCACACTCACACTACCACATACAGGCCTCCGTCACACTCACACTACCACATATAGGCCTCCGTCACACTCACACTACCACATATAGGCCTCCATCACACTCACACTACACATATAGGCTTCCGTCACACTCACACTACCACATATAGGCCTCCATCACACTCACACTACCACATATAAGCCTCCCTCACACTCACACTACCACATATAGGCCTCCGTCACACTCACACTACCACATATAGGCCTCCGTCACACTCACACTACCACATATAGGCCTCCGTCACACTTACACTACCACATATAGGCCTCCCTCACACTCACACTACCACCTATAGGCCTCCGTCACACTCACACTACCACATATAGGCCTCCGTCACACTCACACTACCACATATAGGCCTCCGTCACACTTATACTACCACATATAGGCCTCCGTCACACTCACACTACCACATATAGGCCTCCGTCACACTCACACTACCACAACCAGGCCTCCCTCACACTCACACTACCACATATAGGCCTCCGTCACACTCACACTACCACATATAGGCCTCCCTCACACTTATACTACCACAGGAACACCTGAAATATATCTTCATAAATAAGAAAACATCGCAATTCTATTTTTTCTTTTCCACTTGGAAGGTCAAGCAGAACTGACCTCTTGTGGGTAATGTTTGTGTGCCAATCTCACACGTACACAGCAGTGGCTACTGCACCTCCCTCCAGACCCAGGAGGAGGAGAGCAAGGAGGAGGAGCAGGAGGAGGAGGAGGAGAAGGAGGAGGAGGAGAGCAAGGAGGAAGAGGAAGAGGAAGAGGAAGAGGAAGAGGTAGAGGAGGAGGAGGAGGAGGACCAGGTAAGGGACACCAGTCATGAACAGATGAGCCACATCTTAGCCTGCCAACCCTCACACAACATGTGTGTGTGTGTGACGTGACACACACTGACCAGCCACGGACGCTGACACGCCCGCTACTCCTCGAGAGCAGAAGACCCAAGTAATAGCTATTGGAGCTACTCCTCGAGAGCAGAAGACCCAAGTACTATCTGTTGGAGCTAATCCTCGAGAGCAGAAGACCCCAAGTAATATTTATTACAGCTAATCCTCGAGAGCAGAAGACCCCAAGTAATATCTATGGAGCTACTCCTCGAGAGCAGAAGACCCAAGTATTAGCTATGGAGGATAGATAGAGGCAACACTTGGGCTACGACATGACGGCATCCAGGTGAAGATGTGAGGGGTGAGGCGGGGAGGGCCAAGTGCCTTGTTTGGAGCGCCCTCGGTTGTGAAGATGGTCGCGCAGGGTCCCGCCTCCCACGCCAGGCATCACAACCCTCATCACAACCTCCCTGAAGCAGGAGAGACCTGCGGGTCTAAAATGGAAACTCGAGACCTGGGAAATGGATGATAATGTTGTGGCGGTGCGAGCCAGTGTTGTGCCAGGGATGAGGGAGGAGCCGTTGTATAAGTCGACCCCCTCCCGGAGGGCCAACGGATCCTGCAGAAGTAGAAGAAATCGGGGGTTCAGGCAGCATTGGACTGGACCACATCACCCCCCATCTATCACCTGCACGACCATGTTGTTGTCGTCCACGGCTGAAGGACGAGCGGTCGAAGACACAGACGAAGAGGTTGAGACCCACTGGTGGTGAGGTGGAGGTGGTGGAAGGACCATAGCTGCTACCTCCACATGGAGGCAAGTACGGCTCCACGACACGCCACGTCGTGGTCCACAGTGGGGTGAGGTGGGGTGAGGTGGTGTGGGGTGGGGTGGGGTGAGGTGAGGTGAGGTGAGGTGAGGTGGAGGGGGGAAAGCAGTGTGACAACGCGTCTCAGGGGAGAGAGCCAGAGGGACGGAATTCCAGCGATCACACAAGGTGACAACGCCCTAATACGTGCTTCCCAAACAAGAGGCCATTGAACTTTGATATCTCACCGAATTAGAAAAAAAATATATATATATTGAACATGAATGAACATGGTGAACATCATTAAGATGTTCGTCCATAACATGAATCCAGGTCATATGAACCTGCCACCACACTATCACTTCCCTCACCTACAACACTGGCCATGTATCATCAGGTCTTCCTTGTCATCACGCAAAGTTATGCACGTGCGTGCGGGCTTGCGTGCGTGCGTGCGCTCAAGTCGTGTCTGGTCGTCATCTGGGTACCTATGGTGTATGTATGCAGTGTATGTTGTATGGATATGGTGCTCACACACAGACACACACACACACACACACGCACACACACACACACACACACACACACACACACACACACAGTGACAACACTGGGAGGGGGTCCAGCCCACATGACGCGTAGTTACGTCCTCATTCCACTTCCCAGTACCGACACAGCCCTGGTGACTAGGGAGGAATCCCAGGTATTGCACAAGGTGAGAACACTGAAACTGTCTCCACGAACTTCGTCAAGACCCCGAGCAGCGTCGCGCCTGCGCACCGGGCTGGACCAGCCCATGTTTCGCACGGGGGAGGACATGTAGGCAATATAGACGAGCAAGCACAGGGGCCCCACTCTCGATGCTTTGGGACAACATGAAGGACAACAACCAGTCCACCTGGGTGACCTTGTGTCCACTGAGGGAAAGTGGACAGACGAAAAGGAATGTCCCAGGATGTGACAGTAGGATGGGAAGGGAAATAATGAAACGATAGATGAAAGAAGAGACGCCAGGAGACAGTAGAATGGAAAGGGAAATAATGACACGATAAAAAGGAAGTAGACACACTAGACAGTCTATAATGTTGTATGGTTGGGAGGGCAAGACAAAATGGTGGATTCTACACCCGTTCTTAAACTACACTCTTGGTTAAGAAGACGAACAAGTGATGGACGAGGTATTAACACAAGTTAGTAGGGTGTAGACACCAGCCGGACGAGGTATTAACACAAGTTAGTAGGGTGTAGACACCAGCCGTTCGGGGTATTAACACTAAGTCAGTAGGGTGTAGACACCAGCCGGACGGGGTATTAACACTAAGTCAGTAGGGTGTAGACACCAGCCGGACGAGGTATTAACACAAGTTAGTAGGGTGTAGACACCAGCCGG
>NC_092270.1:19147439-19152439 GCF_036320965.1 Panulirus ornatus
GAGCAGTGTACATGTCCTCCCGTCACACTGAGCAGTGTACATGTCCTCCCGTCACCCTGAGCAGTGTACATGTCTTCCCGTCACACTGAGCAGTGTACATGTCCTCCCGTCACCCTGAGCAGTGTACATGTCTTCCCGTCACACTGAGCAGTGTACATGTCCTCCCGTCACCCTGAGCAGTGTACATGTCTTCCCGTCACACTGAGCAGTGTGCAAAGTTTCCAGGTGATGGGCTACGGGTGCCAAAGTTTCCAGGGGTAAGGAAAGAAGCAAACATCACAATGCCTCGCCTCAGAGTGGCCGACGGGCGAGACATGGACAACATGACGCGGTGGTTTACTGAGTCCTTCCTCGCACGGCTGACTGGCAAGGCACACACACACACACACACACACGAGAGAGATTTACTCAGGAAACGAAGTATAATGTCTACAGGAGAGAGAGAGAGAGAGAGAGAGAGAGAGAGAGAGAGAGAGAGAGAGAGAGAGAGAGAGAGAGAGAGATGACTTGAGGTCAGGGTAGAGTGAGCTGGTCACGTCCAGGGATCAGTCTGGGAGCAGAATGCGCGATACGTCGCAATGCCGTGGACACTCTACACTCTGGTGAAGCGAGTTAGCAAGCGGAGTTATAACTGTAACCAGTACCCCTATACAAGGATACATCAGTCTCCTGCATGATTACTTAAACTATCCATACCAAGGTTCAGAATGTGGACAAGACTCCCGGGGGTCACTACCAGACAGCCTTGGCACATTTGTATTGATGTGTCACTTAATACTGATGATCATCTCGAGTCGAACCTATTCCTAATACATGGCCATCACGTGTGACGTACGGCGAGGGTGTTGCAAGGCTCACACTGGAGGTATGACCACGGCAACTAAACACAACCAAACCATGTTTACAGTAACATAAACTGGGAGGGAACCAGGTCACTGTGGAGGGGGAGGACACTGTGATGTATACGGAGAAGGGGTACACACACATGGCTGGGTCTACGTACCCTCAAACACCGCAGCAGAGATGTTGAGACAGGGGGATGGGTGGTTCTATAAATGATGGACAAGAAAATGAAGCCTTGCGATGTGTTGTGGAGTAGACACAGGCGACACATTCCCCTTCTGGTGTTTATCAAGGTAACAAGAACTGAACACATCAAGGTCACAAAACGTCAAAATGAAACTATGAAAAATAGAACATTGTGGACAAGGCAGAGGATGATCCAAGACTTCATCATACATCATCAGCAGTCCACTCTCAGCTACAGGCCAGCAACTGGGATCCATGAGACGAGTGGGGGATAATGAGATGAGGACATGCGGGGAAATGAACAAGTTCCACGGTGTTTTTCCAGTGGAAGACATCACGTCTCTAACACACTAGAGATGGTGGGGAAAGAGGCAGCAGATCACGTTAACATACCATCTGCAGACGACAGATACACAGTGCACGAAGGTCATCACCATATATGTACACAAGGTTAATATGGCACTGATGAAATTTCACTGTATGTGTTAGGAATGTGTGTAGATACACTATGTGAGATGATATACTAATATGAAGGTAGACATACTAATGTATGTGTAACTACATTAATATGTGTGTATGGACACTAATATGTGTGTAGATACACTAAGATGTGTGGCGATACACTAATATGTGTGTAGGTACACTAATATGTGCGTAGATACACTAATATGTGTGTAGATACACTAAGATGTGTGGCGATACACTAATATGTGTGTAGATACACTAATATGTGTGTAGATACACTAAGATATGTGGCGATACACTAATATGTGTGTAGGTACACTAATATGTGCGTAGATACACTAATATGTGTGTAGATACACTAATATGTGTAGGTACACTAATACGTGTGTAGATACACTAAGATGTAAGGCGATACACTTGACAAACCTCAAAATACTGTTCAAGATGTCGCTGGGAAAAAGGCAAAGGGCCCAGGGAGTGGAGAGGAGGAAACATCATGTAGAACACGGAGACCAGGGGGAGCGTCGGGGTCTCCAGAGACTGGGTCGTCTCACGAGTGTGGTCTGCTCGGTACGAGAAAAGATGACCACAAGAGAAAATGGACGACTTCCTGCAGAAGAAAAGGGATCGGAGAGGGAGGCAACATGTTACCAGGAGAAGGTCATGTGTAACGAGCCTCTCAGACTTCTACGTAAGAGTGGACTCCGTATTGGAAGTAAGAGAAGGCTACGGGGACTGACTGTATTTGGACTGCCAGAGAGCATTTGACACTGTCCCCGCACGGGAGGGTTATCAAGAAGCTGGATCACCAGGCAAGAATTAGGGGGGGAAGGGGGGGGAGACTCCCTCGGTGGAACAGATGACAATCTTTGTGGAGGGAAAAATGGCTGTTCGTTAGGGGGAAACCTTCTCGAAGTGGGTTGAGGTCATTAGTGAAGTACCGCAGGGTTCCATTCTAGAACCGTCATTCTTCTTGATCTATGTGAATGACATGCTGGGAGGTAAGGACCCCTTACCTGAATGCGTCTGCTGGTGACGAGTGAGTCACGAGAGGAGTGGGAAGACAGAAGGATTCCATCAACTTACCAAGAAGGACCCAGACAGACAACACACCTGCTTTGATACCTCGCTGATGGAGTTCGATCCGAGGAAACGTACAGTGACGAGGATGGGATGTCGATGAAGGGAAAGACTCGATATTACAATGGTCGAGTACGAGCAGGACTTAAACTACTGGAACATGTGTGTGTGTGTGTGTGTGTGTGTGTGTGTGTGTGTGTGTGTGTGTGTGTGTGTGTGTGTGTGTAAGAAAGACTTGGGAGGTGATGTCGTCTCAAACCTGTCGGCTGGAGCCCCGCATTAACGGACCAGTCCCGGAGCCAAACTCTCTCCACGTAAATATTACAACTGCATTCAAGTTCATGGATGAAGAAAATAGTCAGGAAAAGCTGTCCCTTTTCCCACATAAGGGCAGAGCTCATCATGCTTCCTCACATATGGGTACCGCACCTGAAGACGCAACATAAGAGCTAATAGAGAAGGTCCAGAAGAAGGATGAGAGAGAGAGATGGTACCAGAATCAACGAAGCTGAGTTACAGAGGGAGACAACAGTATATATATATATATATATATATATATATATATATATATATATATATATATATATATATATATATATATTTTTTTTTTTTTTTTTTTTTTTTTTTTTTACTTTGTCGCTGTCTCCCGCGTTTGCGAGGTAGCGCAAGGAAACAGACGAAAGAAATGGCCCAACCCCCCCATACACATGTACATACACACGTCCACACACGCAAATATACATACCTACACAGCTTTCCATGGTTTACCCCGGACGCTTCACATGCCTTGATTCAATCCACTGACAGCACGTCAACCCCTGTATACCACATCACTCCAATTCGCTCTATTTCTTGCCCTCCTTTCACCCTCCTGCATGTTCAGGCCCCGATCACACAAAATCCTTTTCACTCCATCTTTCCACCTCCAATTTGGTCTCCCTCTTCTCCTCGTTCCCTCCACCTCCGACACATATATCCTCTTGGCCAATCTTTCCTCACTCATTCTCTCCATGTGCCCAAACCATTTCAAAACACCCTCTTCTGCTCTCTCAACCACGCTCTTTTTATTTCCACACATCTCTCTTACCCTTACGTTACTTACTCGATCAAACCACCTCACACCACACATTGTCCTCAAACATCTCATTTCCAGCACATCCATCCTCCTGCGCACAACTCTATCCATAGCCCACGCCTCGCAACCATACAACATTGTTGGAACCACTATTCCTTCAAACATACCCATTTTTGCTTTCCGGGATAATGTTCTCGACTTCCACACATTTTTCAAGGCTCCCAAAATTTTCGCCCCCTCCCCCACCCTATGATCCACTTCCGCTTCCATGGTTCCATCCGCTGACAGATCCACTCCCAGATATCTAAAACACTTCACTTCCTCCAGTTTTTCTCCATTCAAACTCACCTCCCAATTGACTTGACCCTCAACCCTACTGTACCTAATAACCTTGCTCTTATTCACATTTACTCTTAACTTTCTTCTTCCACACACTTTACCAAACTCCGTCACCAGCTTCTGCAGTTTCTCACATGAATCCGCCACCAGCGCTGTATCATCAGCGAACAACAACTGACTCACATCCCAAGCTCTCTCATCCCCAACAGACTTCATACTTGCCCCTCTTTCCAAAACTCTTGCATTTACCTCCCTAACAACCCCATCCATAAACAAATTAAACAACCATGGAGACATCACACACCCCTGCCGCAAACCTACATTCACTGAGAACCAATCACTTTCCTCTCTTCCTACACGTACACATGCCTTACATCCTCGATAAAAACTTTTCACTGCTTCTAACAACTTGCCTCCCACACCATATATTCTTAATACCTTCCACAAAGCATCTCTATCAACTCTATCATATGCCTTCTCCAGATCCATAAATGCTACATACAAATCCATTTGCTTTTCTAAGTATTTCTCACATACATTCTTCAAAGCAAACACCTGATCCACACATCCTCTACCACTTCTGAAACCACACTGCTCTTCCCCAATCTGATGCTCTGTACATGCCTTCACCCTCTCAATCAATACCCTCCCATATAATTTACCAGGAATACTCAACAAACTTATACCTCTGTAATTTGAGCACTCACTCTTATCCCCTTTGCCTTTGTACAATGGCACTATGCACGCATTCCGCCAATCCTCAGGCACCTCACCATGAGTCATACATACATTAAATAACCTTACCAACCAGTCAACAATACAGTCACCCCCTTTTTTAATAAATTCCACTGCAATACCATCCAAACCTGCTGCCTTGCCGGCTTTCATCTTCCGCAAAGCTTTTACTATATATATATATATATATATATATATATATATATATATATATATATATATATATATATATGTTGAAAGACGTAGGAATTGGATAACCAGGGGATATAACATGACA
>NC_092270.1:19164939-19197439 GCF_036320965.1 Panulirus ornatus
CCACACACCTGCTGTCCAGCTGGCTCACTAACTGGCCTGGTGGATGGTCCACACACCTGCTGTCCAGGTGGCTCGCTAACTGTTCTGGTGGATGGTCCACACACCTGCTGACCAGGTGGCTCACTAACCGGCCTGGTGGATGGTCCACACACCTGCTGACCAGGTGGCTCACTAACCGGCGTGGTGGATGGTCCACACACCTGCTGACCAGGTGGCTCACTAACTGGCCAGGTGGATGGTCCACACACCTGCTGACCAGGTGGCTCACTAACTGGCCAGGTGGATGGTCCACACACCTGCTGACCAGGCGGCTCACTAACTGGCCTGGTGGATGGTCCACACACCTGCTGACCAGGTGGCTCACTAACTGGACTGGTGGATGGTCCACACACCTGCTGTCAAGGTGGCTCACTAACTGGCCTGGTGGATGGTCCACACACCTGCTGACCAGGTGGCTCACTAACTGGCCTGGTGGATGGTCCACACACCTGCTGAGAAGGTGGCTCACTAAGTGGCCTGGTGGATGGTCCACACACCTGCTGTCCAGGTGGCTCACTAACTGGTCTGGTGGATGGTCCACACACCTGCTGACCAGGTGGCTCACTAACCGGCCTGGTGGATGGTCCACACACCTGCTGACCAGGTGGCTCACTAACCGGCCTGGTGGATGGTCCACACACCTGCTGACCAGGTGGCTCACTAACTGGCCTGGTGGATGGTCTACACACCTGCTGACCAGGTGGCTCACTAACTGGCCTGGTGGATGGTCCACACACCTGCTGACCAGGTGGCTCACTAACTGGCCTGGTGGATGGTCCACACACCTGCTGAGAAGGTGGCTCACTAACTGGCCTGGTGGATGGTCCACACACCTGCTGACCAGGTGGCTCACTAACTGGCCTGGTGGATGGTCCACACACCTGCTGACCAGGTGGCTCACTAACTGGCCTGGTGGATGGTCCACACACCTGCTGACCAGGTGGGTGGGTGGGCACAACTCAGAAGAATCCCCCCCCCCCCTTAAGAAAGGGGTGAGGGGAGGGGGGGATTTGTCATTAAACGAAAAGGAATACAATTTCGTCAAGGATCTTCACATCCTACAGGAGTCCACCATTCTCCTGCTACTGATTGGAGCGCATCCTATACGCTGCAGGAGCCACGTTAAAAGGGGCCCTAAGTCTCTCTCTCTCTCTCTCTCTCTCTCTCTCTCTCTCTCTCTCTCTCTCTCTCTCTCTGAGTGTGGACGAATGAGACACACACACACACCACACACACACACACACACCACACACACACACACACACACACACACACACACACACACACACACACACACACACACACACACACACACACACACACACCACACACACACACACACACACACACACACACACACACACACACACACACACACCACACACACACACACACACCACACACACACCACACACACACCACACACACACCACACACACACACCACACACACACACACACCACACACACACACACACCACACACACACACACACACACACACACACACCACACACACACACACCACACACACACCACACACACACCACACACACACACACACACACACACACCACACACACCACACACACACACACACACACACACACACACACCACACACACACACACCACACACACACACACACACACACCACACACACCACACACACACACACACACACACCACACACACCACACACACACACACACACACCACACACACACACACACACACACACACACACACACACACACCACACACGTGAGAACAGAGATGGTGCAGGACCATCATGCCATGTTACAGCGTCTATGTCGCCCCAGGAGGACCTTCCATCACTTGTAACACAGACCAAAATAAAACCTGACGAGAAAATAGATAAATAACCAGATAAACCAGCGGCCACGGGAGAGCCAACGCTTCCAAGAAACGCTTCAGAGGAAACACTTGGGAAAGTCCAGAGTAAGACCATGGCTAGGGGCCCAGGACCACGGCTAGGGCCCAGGACCACGGCTGGGGCCCTGGACCATGGCTAGGGGCACCTGGACCACGGCTAGGGCACCTGGACCACGGCTGGGGCACCTGGACCACGGCTAGGGCCCAGGACCACGGCTGGGGCACCTGGACCACGGCTGGGGGCACCTGGACCACGGCTGGGGCACCTGGACCACGGCTGGGGCACCTGGACCACGGCTGGGGCCCAGGACCACGGCTAGGGCCCAGGACCACGGCTGGGGCACCTGGACCACGGCTAGGGCACCTGGACCACGGCTGGGGCCCAGGACCACGGCTAGGGCCCAGGACCACGGCTGGGGCACCTGGACCACGGCTGGGGCCCTGGACCACGGCTGGGGCACCTGGACCACGGCTGGGGCACCTGGACCACGGCTAGGGCACCTGGACCACGGCTAGGGCACCTGGACCACGGCTAGGGCACCTGGACCACGGCTGGGGCCCAGGGCCACGGCTGGGGCCCAGGACCACGGCTGGGGCCCTGGACCATGGCTAGGGGCCAGGACCAAGGCTGGGGCCAAGGACCACGGCTGGGGCCCAGGACCACGGCTGGGGCCCTGGACCATGGCTAGGGCACCTGGACCACGGCTAGGGCACCTGGACCACGGCTAGGGCACCTGGACCACGGCTGGGGCACCTGGACCACGGCTAGGGCACCTGGACCACGGCTAGGGCACCTGGACCACGGCTAGGGCACCTGGACCACGGCTGGGGCCCTGGACCACGGCTAGGGCACCTGGACCACGGCTGGGGCCCAGGACCAAGGCTGGGGCCCTGGACCACGGCTAGGGCCCCTGGACCAAGGCTGGGGCCCAGGACCACGGCTGGGGCCTGCTGACTGTACCATACCTGACGTCATCATGACAACAAAGGCCCCATTCGTTCACTCTCAGTCTCTAGCTGTCATGTGTAATGCACCAAAACCACAGCTCCCTTTCCACATCCAGGCCCCACATAACTTCCCATGGTTTACCCCAGACGCTTCACATGCCCTGATTCAATCCACTGACAGCACGTCGACCCCGGTATACCACATCGTTCCAATTCACTCTATTCCTTGCACGCCTTTCACCCTCCTGCATGTTCAGGCCCCGATCGCTCAAAATCTTTTTCACGCCATTCTTCCACCTCCAATTTGGTCTCCCGCTTCTCCTCGTTCCCTCCACCTCTGACACATATATCCTCTTGGTCAATCTCTCCTCACTCATCCTCTCCATGTGACCAAACCATTTCAACACAGGAGGGCAGTGGTCGTCTGGGATACACACTATAGCCAAGCATTATGGACAAGAGATGATGAAGATGTCTCACATAACATGAACACCAAAACTGGTCAGACAACACCTGTTATCATCTTCCCCCGACACGCACACCTGCCTCACTCTCCCCACACACCTGTCGTACCCGCGACAACATCTGACTGCCTTTTACTGGAGTACCCCAGACTCTCAGGGGTCATGCAGTCAGACACACTCACAACCCTGGCCCTCAGGTCATGCAGTCAGACACACTCACAACGCTGGCCCTCAGGTCATGCAGTCAGACACACTCACAACCTACAACCCTGGCCCTCAGGTCATGCAGTCAGACACACTCACAACCCTGGCCCTCAGGTCATGCAGTCAGACACACTCACAACCCTGGCCCTCAGGTCATGCAGTCAGACACACTCACAACCCACAACCCTGGCCCTGAGTGAGGAGAGGACTCCCGGCATGTGAGCCATGAGCAATGTACACACATGACTTTCTCGTGGCTGAATGACTAGGTCGGTCCACATGGCCTGGCCTGTGTGTGTGGCACGGACGGTCTGTGTGTGGCACGGACGGTCTGTGTGTGGCACGGACGGTCTGTGTGTGGCACGGACGGTCTGTGTGTGGCACGGACGGTCTGTGTGTGGCACGGACGGCCTGTGTGTGGCACGGACGGTCTGTGTGTGGCACGGACGGTCTGTGTGTGGCACGGACGGCCTGTGTGTGGCACGGACGGCCTGTGTGTGGCACGGATGGCCTGTGTGTGGCACGGATGGCCTGTGTGTGGCACGGACGGTCTGTATGTGGCACGGACGGTCTGTGTGTGGCACGGACGGTCTGTGTGTGGCACGGAAGGTCTGTGCGTGGCACGGTTACAGGTGTGTGGGGCGACCTGTTACATCCTCATAGTGTTACAGGTGTGCGGGGCGACCTGTTACGTCCTGATAGTGTTACAGGTATGTGGGACGACCTGTTACGTCCTTATAGTGTTACAGGAGTGTGGGACGACCTGTTACGTCCTCATAGTGTTACAGGTGTGTGGGGCGACCTGTTACGTCCTCATAGTGTTACAGGTGTGTGGGGACGACCTGTTACGTCCTCATAGTGTTACAGGCGTCAACTGGGTTTAGAGTTGTGTACAACAGTTAATACACACTACTTGGTACACCAGGTGAAGAATGGGTGGCAGGTGACCAGGTACAAGGGCACACTTTGGGTACATGTGGCTTCTGGCCACCCCAGCACACACACACACACACACACACACCACACCACACCACACACACACACACACACACACACCACACACACACACACACCACACACACACACCACACACACACACACACACACACACCACACACACACACACACACACACACACACACCACACACACACACACACACACACACACACACACACACACACACACACACACACACACACACCACACACACACACACACACACACACACACACACACACACACACACACACACACCACACACACACACACACACACACACACACACACACACACACACACACACACACACACACACACACACACACACACCACACACACACACACACACACACACACACACCACACCACACCACACCACACACACACACACACATACACACACACCACACACACACACACACCACACACACACACACACACACACACTGCTCCTGCTACCAGCCAAGAAGCAATAAACTGTATATATTCCGTTACATACAACGATGAATTGTTATCACAACATCAATTCCAATATATATGAAACATCAATAAAAAATAAACACACACCATCAAACTAGTCAGGTCAAACTAATGCTCTTTATCTTCTCTCGTCTTGCACACCTCACTACCGTACTCCCCTCGCCACAAAAATAACTACATTATCCCTAAAATACACCTTATTTATCCCCGATGAATGGATCATAATGTCCTTGTGTGTGTTCTCTCTCTCTCTCTCTCTCTCTCTCTCTCTCTCTCTCTCTCTCTCTCTCTCTCTCTCTCTCTCTCTCTGTGTGTGTGTGTGTGTGTGTGTGTGTGTGTATACAGCAGACCACAAGCTGTGTAACAAATCCTTGACTTCAGAATTCAGCTTCCTCGTAACGCGTTGTGCCTAACACGTCCTTACCCACTCGACCTCGATCACTCGACTGATACAGAAACTGTAGTGTCAAGTCATCGACGCCCAACGATACATAACTGTATCATAAGGAGATATGGATGATAACCTTACCCATGTCATCTACTGATCATGTTATCCTCATTGTAACAAAGGCGTCACATCCATGGACACGTCCACACTGGCATGAAGCTGTGGTGTGAGGCGAGGGTGTACCACAGTGTGGTAGACAGCAGGAGGAGGAGCAGGAGGAGGAGACACCACCTGCACGTCTCTGTAGGCAGCTTCGCATGGCCACACCTCCAGCAGGGGGTCGCTCTGTGCACTCAGGCACAGAAGTGAAACTGCATGACTCAAGGGGACGTGTGAGGAACAGACCCCAGCCACTGGCCTCGCCCACCTCTGTGTCACACCCCAATGATGACACATGGCCAGCCAGCCACCACAACACCACCACACCAGTGTTACTAGGCAAGCCACCACACCACAACACCACACCACCAGTGTTACTAAGCCACCACACCAGTGTTACTAGGCCAGACACCACACCACACCACACCACCACACCACCAGTGTTACTAGGAAAGCCACCACAACACCACACCACCACACCAGTGTTACTAGGCCAGCCACCACACCACAACACCACACCACCAGTGTTACTAGGCAAGCCACCACAACACCACACCATCACACCAGTGTTATTAGCAAGCCACCACACCACCACACCAGTGTTACTAGGCAAGCCACCACACCACAACACCACACCACAACACCACACCACCAGTGTTACTAGGCAAGCCTCCACACCACCACACCACCACACCAGTGTTACTAGGCAAGCCACCACACCACAGCCATCTGAAGGACACAGGTGTATCATACAGTGAAGACTTCAGGATCTGAAGGACACAGGTGTATCATACAGACTTCAGGATCTGAAGGACACAGGTGTATCATACAGACTTCAGGATCTGAGGGACACAGGTGTATCCCTGTGTACATACAGGCAGTACTTACGTGGCTCCATCTTCCTGTATTTTCTCCAGGTCAAGAGAACGTATTTGTGATTTCGCTCCTGACACAGAACCCTCGCTCCTACCCTACTGTCCACACCCTTGGATGACCACAACATTATCATAGAACATCACGTTCCCACACATCTCTTCCCCAGCCATATATTCGACTTCTCTACATCTCTAATCGACATATTCTACTTCTCTACATCTCTAATAGACAGGTTCTACTTCTCTACATCTCTAATCGACATATTCTACTTCTCTACATCTCTAATCGACATATTATACTTCTCTACATCTCTAATCGACATATTCTACTTCTCTACATCTCTAATCGACATATTCTACTTCTCTACATCTCTAATCGACATATTCTACTTCTCTACATCTCTAATCGACATATTATACTTCTCTACATCTCTAATCGACATAGTTCTACTTCTCTACATCTCTAATCGACCCATTTCCGTACTGTACAGAGCACCTGCTTCGTGTTCTACTCTACAATGGTTAGCCAAACATCTCTCCCACACACGACCGTACAGTCCACATCATACGAGGGGGGAAGCGCACGGTGCTCCCTCGGTGACCTACGTGTGACCCCAGGTCATGTATGGGTGGGGGGAGGTGGTATGGCTCCCGTCTGGTGACCCAATCCAACGGGTCAGCAACGCTGACCTGGCCACGAAAGCATCGCACCTTCACGAACACACGTACACACACTACGTGCGACGATGCACACCTTCACGAAGGAGAGTCTCTCTCGCCCTTGTGGACATGATGGGGAGGCGCATCTGGCAACCCACATGACCAACACATGAGGATGACCTGTGGGGGGGGGAACTGAGTGCAAGATGGTCATACACAACCCTGACATACACAGACACAGACACCACAGGTCTGGTGTGGCCAGTGTGAGCAGATGAGATAAACAGACTCGGGGCCCCAAATAAACAGTTTACCCCAAACATCCAACACCCTGAGCCAGGGGGGGGGACTACACCCTGACACACAACACCCTGGGCCAGGGGGGGACTACACCCTGACACACAACACCCTGGGCCAGGAGGGGACTACACCCTGACACACAACACCCTGAGCCAGGGGGGGACTACACCCTGACACACAACACCCTGGGCCAGG
Organism: Panulirus ornatus; assembly: GCF_036320965.1. NCBI lineage: Eukaryota > Metazoa > Arthropoda > Malacostraca > Decapoda > Palinuridae > Panulirus > Panulirus ornatus. Next base: position 19,172,547 of record NC_092270.1, read on the forward strand.
GGGGGACTACACCCTGACACACAACACCCTGGGCCAGGGGGGGACTACACCCTGATACACAACACCCTGGGCCAGGGGGGACTACACCCTGACACACAACACCCTGGGCCAGGGGGGGGGACTATACCCTGACACACAACACCCTGGGCCAGGAGGGGACTACACCCTGATACACTAGTCCTCCCCTCCTAATCCACCTACACGACCCACAGATACACCAGAACACCCAGAGAGAGAGAGAGAGAGAGAGAGAGAGAGAGAGAGAGAGAGAGAGAGAGAGAGAGAGAGAGAGAGAGAGAGAGAGAGAGAGAGAGACAGCTTCAGCTTCGGGTGTCATAAAAAAAGTTTCGCCCATCACAATGGCCTGGCAGACTCAGGCACGAGGAAGTGACACATGATAGGTCAGGTTGACCTGATGGTGTACAGTGTGTGGGTGTCGGCTACACCACCACACACACCTCACTGTCCCAACACCAACACTTTCCACACAGTAATGCTGCCTTGCCCTTCCCTTCGCGGCTACGCGCGCTCCCCTCCTTCGTCTGCCTCTCCTGCGTGGTGTGGTTCGGTCATCACCAGCCCCACACACACACACACACACACACACACACACACACACACACACTCTACAGTCGTGTGAGAACTGGTGATACGGTGTTACGTAGAAGAGCCAGCTGCACTGGGTCATCACCACCATCTGGCGCGCTGGATCATAGAATCACACTACCACACCCTCACACCTGGGCTCCATCTGCAATACCCTCACACCTGGGCTCCATACCCTCACACCTGGGCTCCACCTGCCATACCCTCACACCTGAGCTCCACCTGCCATACCCTCACACCTGGGCTCCACACCCTCACACCTGGGCTCCATACCCTCACACCTGGGCTCCACCTGCCATACCCTCACACCTGGGCTCCATACCCTCACACCTGGGCTCCACCTGCCATACCCTCACACCTGGGCTCCACCTGCCATACCCTCACACCTGGGCTCCACCTGCCATACCCTCACACCTGGGCTCCACCTGCCATACCCTCACACCTGGGCTCCACACCCTCACACCTGGGCTCCACCCGCCATACCCTCACACCTGGGCTCCACACCCTCACACCTAGGCTCCACCTGCCATACCCTCACACCTGTGCTCCACCTGCCATACCCTCACACCTGGGCTCCACCTGCCATACCCTCACACCTGGGCTCCACCTGCCATACCCTCACACCTGGGCTCCACACCCTCACACCTGGGCTCCACCTGCCATACCCTCACACCTGGGCTCCACCTGCCATACCCTCACACCTGGGCTCCACCTGCCATACCCTCACACCTGAGCTCCACCTGCCATACCCTCACACCTGGGCTCCATACCCTCACACCTGGGCTCCACACCCTCACACTTGGGCTCCACCTGCCATACCCTCACACCACACCTCCACCTGCCATACCCTCACACCTGGGCTCCACCTGCCATACCCTCACACCTGGGCTCCACCTGCCATACCCTCACACTTGGGCTCCGCCTGCCATACCCTCACACCTGGGCTCCACACCCTCACACCTGGGCTCCACCTGCCATACCCTCACACTTGGGCTCCACCTGCCATACCCTCACACCTGGGCTCCACCTGCCATACCCTCACACCTGGGCTCCACCTGCCATACCCTCACACCTGGGCTCCACCTGCCATACCCTCACACTTGGGCTCCGCCTGCCATACCCTCACACCTGGGCTCCACACCCTCACACCTGGGCTCCACCTGCCATACCCTCACACCTGGGCTCCACACCCTCACACTTGGGCTCCACCTGCCATACCCTCACACCTGGGCTCCACACCCTCACACTTGGGCTCCACCTGCCATACCCTCACACCACACCTCCACCTGCCATACCCTCACACATGGGCTCCACACCCTCACACCTGGGCTCCACCTGCCATACCCTCACACCTGGGCTCCACACCCTCACACCTGGGCTCCACCTGCCATACCCTCACACCTGGGCTCCACCTGCCATACCCTCACACCTGGGCTCCACCTGCCATACCCTCACACCTGGGCTCCACCTGCCATACCCTCACACCTGGGCTCCATACCCTCACACCTGGGCTCCACACCCTCACACCTGGGCTCCACCTGCCATACCCTCACACCTGGGCTCCACACCCTCACACCTTGGCTCCACACCCTCACACCTGGGCTCCACCTGCCACACTGGAATGATCTCATCAAGCGACTCACAGCAACCTCGTGTGACCTCACATGACCGCCGGGGTTCCAGCACCAGCAGGAGGTACACAGTCCAGAACTAGGCATCATTATCTATGGGCTCCTGCTCCACCACCAGCAGCCACGCCCCACCTACCTTACCACATGTGTGTGGTGTGTGTGTGTGTGTGTGTGTGTGTGTGTGTGTGTGTGTGTTTGTGTGTGTGTGTGTGTGTGCAGCCAGGTGTGGCAGTCAAGAAGTCAGCTGGCTCCCGAACACCAAGACGCGTCCAGGGTCTGGGTGGGAACGTCCACTATGTGACTCCCGGCTTACCACTCTCCTGAAGGGGGAGGTCCTGTAGTGTGCCTCACCCCGAGTACTCTTCACTCCTTCTCCTTCGTCAGCACTCGGGTGGGGCACCGCAAGCCCCTCTCCGAGACGCAGCTTGGACTAACGGACCCACCTACTGCAGCACAAGCGACAAACATCAAACCGTCCAATAACTCCGGACCTCGGCAACTTCTCCCTCCTAGAGAAGCTCCACGAGCCTCAACACCCATGTATCTCACCCACGGAACACCTGCCTCGTTTCCTACCACTAAAGTAACCTTACCACCCTCCTCTCACCTCCGTATCTAACTCTACACCACAGGTGTGTCAGGTTACCACCTCTGTGCTCACCCAGTAGACCACCATGTTCATACCCCTGTTTCCGCACGCCTCTGTCAGGTCCTCACCAGTACAGGGGAAACTAGACACTTCCACACACGCTTTAACAGCCCATCGCACAAGACCTGACCCGTGATGCGTAGGAAAGGAAGGGCGTTAGCGTGGGCCACATGGGGCCAGGGAGGGTACAGACCAGAAGCCACTTGGGCCCTCCTGAACCCCGAAGGGCGCCGCCCCTGGCCGTCATCACCCCCCGGCAGAGCCGCCAGCCCCCGCCTCCACAATCCACCATAAATACATGACACAGACGGATACAACAGGAGTGAGGCACGTGCCCCCTGACAGACCACCACCTCCTCCCTGACACAGACCACCTCCTCCTCCCTGACACAGACCACCACCTCCTCCCTGACACAGACCACCACCTCCTCCCTGACACAGACCACCTCCTCCTCCCTGACACAGACTACCTCCTCCTCCCTGACACAGACAATCCTCCCTGACACAGACCACCACCTCCTCCCTGACACAGACCACCACCTCCTCCCTGACACAGACCACCACCTCCTCCCTGACACAGACCACCTCCTCCTCCCTGACACAGACCATCTTCTCCTCCCTGACACAGACCACTTCCTCCTCCCTGACACAGACCACCACCTCCTCCCTGACACAGACCACCTCCTCCTCCTCCAGGAAGACACATCCCGACCCGTACGTCATCCAACCCAGCTGCAGTAGTGTGGAAAGTGCCCACTGCCCACACAGCCACAGGCTGGTAGGCTGGGCTGCGTCAGACACAAGGCAATCTCCAGGAACTTCTTCACACGAAATGTTATGATCAGGTCAAGTACTGCACGACCCACCCACAGTAACACAATACTAACCCCTCATCAACACATATATGTCGTGGTCGTATGTGACAGGTGTTGGACCTGATGTAGAACATGGGTCAAGTATGGGGCAGGTATGTGTTAAGGTAGGTGAACCAAGAGGGCACAAATACCCACACTGGACCAGGTGTGTGCAAAGGGACAGGTGTGAGGCACGGTAAGGAGAGTACGGAGGGACAGGCCAAGAGGCTAAGTCAGGTGTGTGGGGCGGACCAGAGCCATTTCTGGAGGCTGGAGCAGGGAGCCCGGGCCAGGTGTGTGGAGGCTGGAGCAGGGAGCCCGGGCCAGGTGTGTGGAGGCTGGAGCAGGGAGCCCGGGCCAGGTGTGTGCAGGCTGGAGCAGGTATATAGTCTGAGGGACCACGATGGTTAGGGTGGAGGGGGGGGGGTAGTAAACCAGCTGTTCCCCAGTGTTCACACGGCTTGTATGAAGGGTACACATGGGGGAGGGGGGAGCAGCGGGGTGAGGGGGAATATACGTGAGAGGTGGAGCGGCGGAGGTGGAGCAGCGACAGCGCCGCGATCGACTTAACTATACAACAACGGGTGGAGACCTGTGGCCGGGGGGGGCGCGCGCCCCTCTCTCTCTCTCTCACACACACACACACACACACTCTCTCTCGCCGCGCACACCTTTACATTCACAACCACAGCAGGGTTACGGTACGGGCCCCCCCCCCCCCCTCGCCTCAAGGACACACACACACACACACATCTGGGACACGTCCACTACCAACCACCTCCCCTTCCCCCACCTCCTTAACACAAAATGAGTCAGGTGTAAACAATACAGCGTCTCATGGGTAATGATAACCGTAAATTATTCTCAAAAGTTCATCCATATTGACAGAAACACTTCCCTCCCTCCCTCTGTTATCATGGATCAATATTCACAAAATCACTTACGTGTGTATTAACCCGACCTTCGTGGAGCCACGTACGTGACTTTCACATCACCAGCTTCAGCTGGTGTGAGCGGGTTCAGCGCTGCTCGACCCGAGGGGGGGGAGGGGGGGGTTTGTGCCTCTCTCTCTCTCTCGTGGAGAGAAAGTGAGTTCATTTATCTAACGACTCTACGACACTTGAGGGACGAGTCGGGCCTGGCTCACCCCACCCACACGTGAGACACGCTGGGGATGTCGTAGTACTCACGGGGACGCGACGCTACATCCCTGGTGTCGGCTACACACCGTAGCACAGGTGGTACAGCACACAAGTTGCAGCTGGTCTTGCCTACAGGAAGGAGCCACAGGTAGACTGGTCAGTTACTTCTGCCAAAACCATCCAGAACGTTTGGTCTCGCACGAGCGTCTGTCTCCGTCTTGAGGAAACGTTTCGTCTCGCACGAGTGTCTGTCTCCGTCTTGAGGAAACGTTTGGTCTCGCACGAGCATCTGTCTCCGTCTTGAGGAACGTTTGGTCTCGCACGAGCATCTGTCTCCGTCTTGAGGAAACGTTTGGTCTCGCACGAACGTCTGTCTCCGTCTTAAGGAACGTTTGGTCTCGCACGAACGTCTGTCTCCGTCTTGAGGAAACGTTTGGTCTCGCACGAGCGTCTGTCTCCATCTTGAGGAAACGTTTGGTCTCGCACAAACGTCTGTCTCCGTCTTGAGGAAACGTTTGGTCTCGCACGAACGTCTGTCTCCGTCTTAAGGAACGTTTGGTCTCGCACGAACGTCTGTCTCCATCTTGAGGAACGTTTGGTCTCGCACGAGCGTCTGTCTCCGTCTTGAGGAAACGTTTTGTCTCGCACGAGCATCTGTCTCCATCTTGAGGAACGTTTTTGGTCTCGCACGAGCGTCTGTCTCCGTCTTGAGGAACGTTTGGTCTCGCACGAGCGTCTGTCCCCGTCTTGAGGAAACGTTTGGTCTCGCACGAGCGTCTGTCTCCGTCTTGAGGAAACGTTTGGTCTCGCACGAGCGTCTGTCTCCATCTTGGGAACGTTTGGTCTCGCACGAGCGTCTGTCTCCGTCTTGAGGAACGTTTGGTCTCGCACGAGCGTCTGTCTCCATCTTGAGGAAACGTTTGGTCTCGCACGAGTGTCTGTCTCCGTCTTGAGGAAACGTTTGGTCTCGCGCGAGCCTCTGTCTCCGTCTTGAGGAAACGTTTGGTCTCGCACGAGCGTCTGTCTCCGTGTTGAGGAAACGTTTGGTCTCACACGAGCGTCTGTCTCCATCTTGAGGAAACGTTTGGTCTCGCACGAGCGTCTGTCTCCATCTTGGGAACGTTTGGTCTCGCATGAGCGTCTGTCTCCATCTTGAGGAACGTTTGGTCTCGCACGAGCGTCTGTCTCCGTCTTGAGGAAACGTTTGGTCTCGCACGAGCGTCTGTCTCCATCTTGGGAACGTTTGGTCTCGCATGAGCGTCTGTCTCCATCTTGAGGAACGTTTGGTCTCGCACGAGCGTCTGTCTCCGTCTTGAGGAACGTTTTTGGTCTCGCACGAGCGTCTGTCTCCGTCTTGAGGAAACGTTTGGTCTCGCACGAGCGTCTGTCTCCATCTTGAGGAAACGTTTGGTCTCGCACGAGCATCTGTCTCCGTCTTGAGGAAACGTTTACGAAGCACTCGTCCACGACCGGGTACGTGCATGGTCGCTACCAGCAGCGAATGTGGGTAATACCTGAAGAAGGTGTTGTGTGTTCTGCCTTCTGTGTAGGCTGAGGTCCTGGTGGGTGTGGCCCACCCCCTCGTCCTGTGGCTGCCACTTGTACTACGCCAACACACTTGTACTACGCCAACACACTTGTACTACGCCAACACACTTGTACTATGCCAACACACTTGTACTACGCCAACACACTTGTACTATGCCAACACACTTGTACTACGCCAACACACTTGCACTACGCCAACACACTTGTACTTCGCCAACACACTTGTACCACGCCAACACACTTGTACTACGCCAACACACTTGTACTACGCCAACACACTTGTACTACGCCAACACACTTGTACTACGCCAACACACTTGTACTATGCCAACACACTTGTACTACGCCAACACACTTGTACTACGCCAACACACTTGTACTACGCCAACACACTTGTACTACGCCAACACACTTGTACTATGCCAACACACTTGTACTACGCCAACACACTTGTACTACGCCAACACACTTGTACTACGCCAACACACTTGTACTATGCCAACACACTTGTACTACGCCAACACACTTGTACTACGCCAACACTTGTACTACGCCCAACCCTGCCAACACATGAGCGGTACTTACCCACACAGACGTCGTCTGGCACAGCCCACCTGGCACTACGACCTCACCTGCTGGAGGAGAAACATGCCTTCATTACATACCACACTCACCACCACTGTGCGTCAGACGTAAACATGTCACAAACTATCATCATTCTGGAGCCTCAACCATAAACTCAGTGATTACAACTCAAAGTGCATTACGTCGCGTCCAAGAGGTTCGTAATACCAGCCCCCCAACACCTCCTGGTACAATGTTGCCTCCTTGATCATTCAAGTTATTGGTGGCTGTAACCTGTGTGTATAGCGCCGATGACGTACTCCCCTCCACGACCTAGCCAGTCGCATGGTCTCTGTGGATGTGTCTGTCTGTCCTGCCTCAGTCAGCCAGTCTACGTGCATGACAGCCAGTCAGTCAGTCAGCCTCCTAACCAGTCAGTCAGCCTCCTAACCAGTCAGTCAGTCAGTCAGCTTCCTAACCGGTCAGTCAGCCTCCTAACCAGTCAGACAGTCAGTCACTCTCCTAACCGGTCAGTCAGCCTCCTAACCAGTCAGTCAGCCTCCAAACCAGTCAGTCAGCCTCCTAACCAGTCACTCGGTCAGCCAGTCACCCTCCTAACCAGTGAGTCAGCCAGTCACCCTCCTAACAAGTCAGTCAGCCAGTCACCCTCCTAACTAGTCAGTCAGCCAGTCAGCCTCCTAACCAGTCAGTCAGCCAGTCACCCTCCTAACCAGTTAGTCAGCCAGTCACCCTCCTAACTAGTCAGTGAGTCATTCACCCTCCTAACCAGTCAGTCAGTCCACCAAGGATGTGACCGGTGCCGGGGTAAGACCCCCTTCACCTACACCTACAGGAGACGGTGAACACGGTGACCCATCCAAACCTCGTGTGTACACCACCCAGGGATCACACACACACGAGAGGGCACAGTCAGTACCTACGATCAGTGCGGTACGACCCTGTACCGAGAGAGAGAGAGAGAGAGAGAGAGAGAGAGAGAGGGAGAGAGAGAGAGAGAGAGAGAGAGAGAGAGAGAGAGAGAGAGAGAGAGAGAGAGAGAGGGAGAGAGAGAGAGAGAGAGAGAGAGAGAGAGAGAGAGAGAGAGAGAGAGAGAGAGATGAGAGAGAGAGAGAGAGAGAGAGAGAGAGAGAGAGAGAGAGAGAGAGAGAGAGAGAGAGAGAGAGAGAGAGAGAGAGGGAGGGAGGGAGGGAGGGAGAGAGAGAGAGAGAGTGGGAGAGAGAGAGTGGGAGAGAGAGAGAGTGAGAGAGAGAGAGAGAGAGAGAGAGAGAGAGAGAGAGAGAGAGAGAGAGAGAGAGAGAGAGAGAGAGAGAGAGAGAGGGGGAGAGAGAGAGAGAGATTTACTGACGAGATTCTTCCCCGAAAGGCAAGGGCGGCTGGCGCGCAGCGCTCACCGCAGGAACACCTCGGGTTACGGAGAACGACTCGTGTGTTGTTAAAGTGTTGTTACGTGTGTACCTGGGTCAGAGGAGTGGAACTTGACAGCCACTGAAGTGGTGGCTCACGGCGCAATCTCTCACTAACCCCTACAGAGGGAGTGAGGAAGAGAGAAGAGCGAGGAGCAAGTAGAGACGGTAGGAAATATAATATGTAAGCGAAATACAGAGGGGTAGAGAACTGATATACCACGAGAACACATCGACAGTATGGAACATTAGATAACAAACAATAGACTAGAGAACAAACATGAACAAGAGACATGACTGAAAACTGGTTGACATGACAGACGCTGCCACCACACCGGCCATCTTCCAAGGTCTGGTATACCCACAGTCAACTCCAGAACAGCAATGTTCAACGTGAACACCATGCTCTCCTACCTGCAACACGTATGAACACCAATGTTCAACGTGAACACCATGCTCTCCTACCTGAAACACGTATGAACAGCAATGTTCAACGTGAACACCATGCTCTCCTCCCTGCAACACGTATGAACAGCAATGTTCAACGTGAACACCATGCTCTCCTACCTGCAACACGTATGAACAGCGATGTTCAACGTGAACACCATCCTCTCCTACCTGCAACACGTATGAACAGCAATGTTCAACGTGAACACCATCCTCTCCTCCGTGCAACACGTATGAACACCAATGTTCAACGTGAACACCACCCTCTCCTACCTGCAACACGTATGAACACCAATGTTCAACGTGAACACCATGCTCTCCTCCCTGCAACACGTATGAACAGTAATGTTCAACGTGAACACCATCTACCTGCAACACGTATGAACAGCAATGTTCAACGTGAACACCATCCTTTCCTACCTGAAACACGTATGAACACCAATGTTCAACGTGAACACCATCCTCTCCTACCTGCAACACGTATGAACAGCAATGTTCAACGTGAACACCATCCTCTCCTACCTGAAACACGTATGAACAGCAATGTTCAACGTGAACACCATCCTCTCCTCCCTGCAACACGTATGAACAGTAATGTTCAACGTGAACACCATCTTCTACCTGCAACACGTATGAACAGCAATGTTCAACGTGAACACCATCCTCTCCTCCCTGCAACACGTATGAACACCAATGTTCAACGTGAACACCATCTTCTCCTCCCTGCAACACGTATGAACAGCGATGTTCAACGTGAACACCATCCTCTCCTACCTGCAACACGTATGAACACCAATGTTCAACGTGAACACCATCTTCTACCTCCAACACGTATGAACAGCAATGTTCAACGTGAACACCATCCTCTCCTACCTGCAACACGTATGAACAGTAATGTTCAACGTGAACACCATCCTCTCCTACCTGCAACACGTATGAACACCAATGTTCAACGTGAACACCATCCTCTCCTACCTGCAACACGTATGAACAGCAATGTTCAACGTGAACACCATCCTCTCCTCCCTGCAACACGTATGAACAGCAATGTTCAACGTGAACACCATCCTCTCCTACCTGAAACACGTATGAACACCAATGTTCAACGTGAACACCATCCTCTCCTACCTGCAACACGTATGAACAGTAATGTTCAACGTGAACAACATCTTCTACCTGCAACACGTATGAACAGCAATGTTCAACGTGAACACCATCCTCTCCTACCTGCAACATGCAACACGCTTTCTCGGTTGGGGAACATGTCATTTACCATTTCCCAAAAGTGAAAAAAAAAATGTATATAACTCCAACGTCTGCTCTCCAATGTACAGTCTCACTAACTTCAGTCGTTCTCTGTCGTTCACTGTGTCTCTACCTCAGCAACACGGGTCGTGGGAAAAATGTCTGAACATCTTCTAACTCGACAATTTCGCCCGTCGTGTTAGGTGATGTTCAAACACTGCAGTATCATGGCGTTCGCCTGAGCACCAGCACCTCGTAGGACGCCATCACTATAGTTTTTTCCTCCCTCCTCTTGAAAGGCCGCAAGATCCATCTCATCATCTGTTGTGGGGAGGAGAGACATGCGTTGCTTCGTCGTGTTCGCTGGAGGTGCGATCGCCAGACGTTGCCTCGTCGTGTTCGCTGGAGGCACGATCGCCAGACGGTGGTGCTCCCAGATCCTCCACGTTGTTCTGTGGGTGTACGACGTCGTGTGCGTCTGTCTGGTATTCTGTACAGCTCTTCAATGTCAACATGTGCCTCATGCCGGAGGATCCGACATTCTATCCCCACTGAAAAGCACGTCGTGTTCGATGGCCCAATGGAAGAAGATATTGTGGATATCAGGTCTGAAAATTTCCCCAGTTTCCCCCTTGTGTTTTCTCAAGTGATTTGCATACTTAATCACCTTGCTGCGAAGGATGATATAAAACAATCGTTCGTGTCTTGTGTCAACGTCAGATGCACGAATGAGGAACAGGAGAATTGTAAGTACAGTTACTTGTGGGGATTGAACTCTATATATATATTGTAAGTACAGTTACGTGTGGGGACTGAACTCTATATATATATTGTAAGTACAGTTACTTGTGGGGACTGAACTCTATATATATATTGTAAGTACAGTTACGTGTGGGGACTGAACTCTATATATATATTGTAAGTACAGTTACTTGTGGGGACTGAACTCTATATATATATTGTAAGTACAGTTACTTGTGGGGACTGAACTATATGTATTTATATATATATATTTTGTTTACCTTGGGTAGTCGCTCACGCTGGCATGGTCTACAACGAAGGTATTTTGCTCTGTCACTTGAACCCTCGTACGTCATGCACCTTGTAATGTGCCTGGTATGTCCCTGGTTATTCATCCACCTTGTAATGTGCCTGGTATGTCCCTGGTTATTCCCAGGTGTGGCGCCAGCCGTCGTCAGCAGCGAACACCCCCTCACTTAACACACACCAGCCAGCGCGGCGACGATGTGATGTGGCGGCGCAGCAACAACAACTACAGAACTTTCACTCCAGTGATGGAGGCGGGGCTGTACCTGACCACCACCTGGCTCACCACCTGGGCCAGGAGGAACCTGGTGGAGGGAGAGGGGTCGACCCAGGCCACCAGCGACCAGGTGTGTGTGTGTGCGTGTGTGTGTGTGTGTGTGGAGAGAGCCCTGAGCCACCGCACCCCTGCCCCATCCACCCTCCCACCCACGCCTGTAAGAATAATCAGCTGGTGGAGCACTACGTTGCCACGTCCCGGGCACCGGTCGCGCCCAACACGGAGTCTCATGACGTGGCTACGTGTGTGTGTGTGTGTGTGGTGTGTGTGGTGTGTGTGTGTGTGTGTACAACGCCATGCCTGTGTGGTGTGTGATCACAACCACAACGATGACACATAGCGAGGGGGGGGACTTCACGAACTGCACCAAGGGCCAGTTTGGGGGTCAGGTCAGGTGGTGTATGTGACCCATCTCCCCCCCCCCCCACCTCAACATCACCCCTCCCACACACACACACACACACACACACACACACACACACACACACACACTCCTCCCCCTGCAATTAAAAGGCGACCAGACACATGGATCACGTCGGACCCAGATGAACTGATGATGTGATACAGAAACACGAAACGTGTGGCCTACCCAACACAAGGCCGACATGTGGTGAGCCTCACGCGCTACCTCGGTACCTCGGACCAGATCTCATAGTAGGGACGAACTGCCCCAGCCCTCACCCCAACCCATCCCTACCCCAGCCCTCACCCCAACCCATCCCTACCCCAGCCCTCACCCCAACCCATCCCTACACCAGTCTTCACCCCAACCCATCCCTACACCAGCCCTCACCCCAACCCATACCTACCCCAGCCCTCACCCCAACCCATCCCTCCCCCAGCCCTCACCCCAACCCATCCCTCCCCCAGCCCTCACCCCAACCCATCCCTCCCCAGCCCTCACCCCAACCCTCCCTCCCCCAGCACTCACCCCAACCCATCCCTCCCCCAGCCCTCACCCCAACCCATCCCTCCCCAGCCCTCACCCCAACCCTCCCTCCCCCAGCACTCACCCCAACCCATCCCTCCCCAGCCCTCACCCCAACCCATCCCTCCCCAGCCCTCACCCCAACCCTCCCTCCCCCAGCCCTCACCCCAACCCATCCCTCCCCCAGCCCTCACCCCAACGCATCCCTCCCCCAGCCCTCACCCCAACCCTCCCTCCCCCAGCACTCACCCCAACCCATCCCTCCCCAGCCTTCACCCCAACCCTCCCTCCCCCAGCACTCACCCCAACCCATCCCTCCCCCAGCCCTCACCCCAACCCATCCCTACACCAGCCCTCACCCCAACCCATCCCTCCCCCAGCCCTCACCCCAACCCATCCCTCCCCCAGCCCTCACCCCAACCCATCCCTACACCAGCCCTCACCCCAACCCATCCCTCCCCAGCCCTCACCCCAACCCATCCCTCCCCCAGCCTTCACCCCAACCCATCCCTCCCCCAGCCCTCACCCCAACCCATCCCTACACCAGCCCTCACCCCAACCCATCCCTACACCAGCCCTCACCCCAACCCATCCCTCCCCCAGCCTTCACCCCAACCCATCCCTCCCCCAGCCCTCACCCCAACCCATCCCTCCCCCAGCCTTCACCCCAACCCATCCCTCCCCCAGCCCTCACCCCAACCCATCCCTACACCAGCCCTCACCCCAACCCATCCCTACACCAGCCCTCACCCCAACCCATCCCTCCCCAGCCCTCACCCCAACCCATCCCTACACCAGCCCTCACCCCAACCCATCCCTCCCCAGCCCTCACCCCAACCCATCCCTACACCAGCCCTCACCCCAACCCATCCCTCCCCCAGCCATCATCCCAACCCATCCCTCCCCCAGCCTTCACCCCAACCCATCCCTCCCCCAGCCTTCACCCCAACCCATCCCTCCCCCAGCCCTCAACCCCACCATCCCTCCCCCAGCCCTCACCCCAACCCATCCCTCCCCCAGCCATCATCCCAACCCATCCCTCCCCCAGCCTTCACCCCAACCCATCCCTCCCCCAGCCTTCACCCCAACCCATCCCTCCCCCAGCCCTCAACCCCACCATCCCTCCCCCAGCCCTCACCCCAACCCATCCCTCCCCCAGCCATCATCCCAACCCATCCCTCCCCCAGCCCTCACCCCAACCCATCCCTCCCCCAGCCCTCACCCCAACCCATCCCTCCCCCAGCCATCATCCCAACCCATCCCTCCCCCAGCCCTCACCCCAACCCATCCCTCCCCCAGCCCTCACCCCAACCCATCCCTCCCCCAGCCCTCACCCCAACCCATCCCTCCCCCAGTCCTCACCCCAAACCATCCCTCCCCCAGCCCTCACGCCAACCATCCCCCAGCCCTCACCCCAACCTATCCCTCCCCCAGTTTCCACCTGACTGCAGAGAGACAATCATGAAGGTGGCCACCAGTTATCTTCTGTTCTGTTAAGATAAAGACACACACACACACACACACACACAAGGATGATGGGCGCACATGGGCAGGAGCAGGTCTGTATACGTTTACCCAGTGGTCTGTTGCAGTGTGACCCCACTTGTATTCCTATGTAAGTACAGTGGGTACCATCCAGTGGTTTGTTGCAGTGTGACCCACTTGTATTCCTATGTAAGCACAGTGTGTACAGTGGGCACTATACACCAACACTGGAGGGTGACGACAGGGAGGCCCCGCCTGGAGCAGGGGAAGGTGAGGGACGTCTTGGTTTGCGTCAGGGAAGGAGGGAGGGAGGTGTACGGTAACACAGGAACCACGTTGACACGGGACATACATATATACATATACATATATACAGGGCACCGGGGCTTGTCTGGGTTCCAGTACAGACACTATCTTGGAACGTAAGAACACATCACATCATACACATGCGAGCTACGTAACTTGGTCAATATACTACATAAACAAGCTACATATGCGCCCAGTATCAATATGTACTTGGAACGTAAGAACACATCACATCATACACATGCGAGCTACGTAACTTGGTCAATATACTACATAAACAAGCTACATATGCGCCCAGTATCAATATGTACTTGGAACGTAAGAACATATCACATCATACACATGCGCGCTACGTAACTTGGTCAATATACTACATAAACAAGCTACATATGCGCCCAGTATCAATATGTACTTGGAACGTAAGAACACATCACATCATACACATGCGAGCTACGTAACTTGGTCAATATACTACATAAACAAGCTACATATGCGCCCAGTATCAATATGTACTTGGAACGTAAGAACACATCACATCATACACATGCGAGCTACGTAACTTGGTCAATATACTACATAAACAAGCTACATATGCGCCCAGTATCAATATGTATTTGGAACGTAAGAACACATCACATCATACACGTGCGCGCTACATAACTTGGTCAATATACTACATAAAGAAGCTACATATGCGCCCACCGGTATCAATATGTATTTGGAACGTAAAAACACATCATACACGTGCGAGCTACATAACTTGGTCAATATATACTACATAAACAAGCTACATATGCGCCCACCGGTATCAATATGTATGTGGAATGAGAGACAGCGCGCGCAGCTGCTACTGATAGCAATGCAAATGAAGGTACGCGAAATCTTGACATGGTGGACGAGTGGTTACAGAAGGCGGCTGAACTGGGCAGGGATTACATCAGATGGTGGTTACAGGGGTCCGGCCATGGCGGATTACAGACTGGCGGATTACAGACTGCCTTCAAGGACGTTAGTAAAGTCATCTCACAGTTCTCGTAACTGTAGGCCTGAAACCACTTGACTTTTTCGTAACTGTAGGCCTGAAACCACTTGGTTTTTGCGAGACGCTGGCTCGTACAATGCTCTCGTTCGTGTGCATCTGGTGAAGGTGAGAGCCAGGTCCTGCATAGTTGAGGATCATGGCTTCTCGCCACGAACATCTGTGTGTACACAAGGTGTGTGTATCCTGGCAGGGCCAGTGTACCACTGTCTGGTATACCCTCCCACGCCTTCAATCAGTGTGTACACGAGGTGTGTATATCCTGGCAGGGCCAGTGTACCACTGTCTGGTATACCCTCCCACGCCTTCAATCAGTGTGTACACGAGGTGTGTATATCCTGGCAGGGCCAGTGTACCACTGTCTGGTATACCCTCCCACGCCTTCAATCAGTGTGTACACAAGGTGTGTATATCCTGGCAGGGCCAGTGTACCACTGTCTGGTACACGTCCCAAGCTTTCAATTTTGAAGTTTCTTAAGGATTCACCGTAGTCTAATAACGCCCCTTGCCTCCATGTACCCCTGGCCATGTACCCTTCACCTCTATACTCTCCAATGAAATGCTCTGTTTACCTGAACCTCAACAACCAATCTTTTGACATGAAAAAATTAAGAGCCAAACAAACCAGTCATCAGGTGTTTCAGCATCGGTCCTGGTCAAACCTGCTCACTGGGCAAAGAAGCTGCTGAAAACAACACTAGGGTGTCGATTAGAAGCCACTCAAGACGGGAAATAACAGAGGAGCAAACACATCTGTTTGTCTGATGCACGAAGACGGGAGTTCAGACAAGGACAAGTAGACCCATTTTCCATCACAGGGAAATGTGTAAAATAAAACCTGTATATAGACAAGGTAATAAGATCAGCAGATTACATGATGCTGTAACTGCTATAGCTTACATAGGTGTCTACTGGTGGTCTGGCCCAAATGTGAAGTCTATGGCCAATGATGTGGACACAAACGAGAACTCTCTTGTGTCTTACAATGTGGGGGGAAACAGAGCCATTTTAGGAACAGATCTAAACCAACCCCAGCAAGACATGTCTCCACCATATTGTTAAAACAGACCCATTTAGGAACCGATCTAAACCAACCCCAGCAAGACATGGCTCCACCATAGTGTTAATAACACGATACGTGAAATGTTTAAGTTTGTATCCACTTTGTGCAATTCGTCCGTAAGACTTACCATATGAAAGACTATGTAATGTATGTAATATGAAGGTTATGTAATGAACCCAGTTTTGTAATAATGTACTGAAGAACAATCCACTGGAGTTAGACACAGACCCTTTGTGACCCCTGTAATCCATTTGCGCTACTGCTTACAGGATGAGTATGTGAAGTGCACAGTAAAGTTGTTGGTGACAGCGTCACGAACCACGCGAATCATATCGCAAGATGACTTTAAGTTCTTCCTCGCGAGCACACGCAGCGTGGTCGAGGCTGGCCGTCATATGACTTTGGCTAGACCCAGTCTATCGCTCACCCACATTATGTACACAGTCATCACGCGCATGTCCGACACGCGCAGCCCACTGCTACAGCCTTCAACCAGCAGGGAGTGAAGGACTGATGATATGGAACAGCTTCCAGAGGGGCCACTGTGCCTGGCGTGCGTGGCAGGAGCTGGTGGACAGTCAGGGAGGACATCAACATGAACTCGGAACTGGACGAGATGTTCCCCAGCCATGAAGATATGCTGCTATACAGTGCGCTGTGGGCAGAGCTGCACCACACGGGCTAACCTCCTCCTCTTCCTGGGAGTAAATAAAATAGTTACCATTACTGTTTTCTATGTTGGATCCAACAGTACACACCAGGGATGTACATCATGCATGGCAGTAAGTACATTAATCCTAGCTGGTCATGTAGTAAGTACATAATAGCTGGTCATGTAGTAAGTACATTAATCTTAGCTGGTCATGTAGTAAGTACATAAATCCTAGCTGGTCATGTAGTAAGTACATAATCTTAGCTGGTCATGTAGTAAGTACATAAACCTTAGCTGGTCATGTAGTAAGTACATAAATCTTAGCTGGTCATGTAGTAAGTACATAAACCTTAGCTGGTCATGTAGTAAGTACATAAACCTTAGCTGGTCATGTAGTAAGTACATAAACCTTAGCTGGTCATGTAGTAAGTACATAAATCTTAGCTGGTCATGTAGTAAGTACATAGTCTTAGCTGGTCATGTAGTAAGTACATAAATCTTAGCTGGTCATGTAGTAAGTACATAATAGCTGGTCATGTAGTAAGTACATAATAGCTGGTCATGTAGTAAGTACATAATAGCTGGTCATGTAGTAAGTACATAAATCTTAGCTGGTCATGTAGTAAGTACATAGTCTTAGCTGGTCATGTAGTAAGTACATAAATCTTAGCTGGTCATGTAGTAAGTACATAATAGCTGGTCATGTAGTAAGTACATAATAGCTGGTCATGTAGTAAGTACATAAATCTTAGCTGGTCATGTAGTAAGTACATAAATCTTAGCTGGTCATGTGCTGGTCCCTGTATGATGTGAGGACTGAGTTGGCCCGGGCAACAACCTACATAAACTGTTTGGAAGACCTCCGATGTACGAAGACCACAAGGACCCTGGAGCAAGGTCTGTTGTGGGTCCTCCTACCCGTTATGGTGCCGGGATCGGGTACGGCCACACCCACCAGCAGTACCCGGATTAGAGTCGTGGGTTTCATGAGCTAAGGGAAGGTTTTGTGCCGAACCCAGTGATGGACGTGGGATGCTGGCACACCTGACGCTGAGGACATCAACGCTGGCGGTGACCAAGTGCGTATGACTGTGCGTATGATACGCTCTGGGTCTCACAGCCACTGACCCATTGACGTGGGACAGCCTGGGATCGGACTCTGGGACTGAGGGTGAGGGGGACCCATGAGGTGGGAGTGTGTGGTGGGCCAGCTGACACCACGGAGCTGGTGGCACCCGTCGCTACCACCGGCACTGTACAGTCCAGCGTGGCTGTCTGCCAACCTCCCTACCACCGCCACACTGCCAACCTCCCTACCACCACCACCACCACGCTGCCAACCTCCCTACCACCACCACCACCACGCTGCCAACCTCCCTACCACCACCACCACCACACTGCCAACCTCCCTACCACCACCACCACCACGCTGCCAACCTCCCTACCACCGCCACCACCACACTGCCAACCTCCCTACCACCACCACCACGCTGCCAACCTCCCTACCACCACCACCACCACCACACTGCCAACCTCCCTACCACCACCACCACCACGCTGCCAACCTCCCTACCACCACCGCCACGCTGCCAACCTCCCTACCACCACCACCACACTGCCAACCTCCCTACCACCACCACACTGCCAACCTCCCTACCACCACCACCACGCTGCCAACCTCCCTACCACCACCGCCGCCACGCTGCCAACCTCCCTACCACCACCACCGCGCTGCCAACCTCCCTACCACCACCACCACCACGCTGCCAACCTCCCTACCACCACCGCCACCACACTGCCTACCTCCCTACCACCACCGCCACCACACTGCCTACCTCCCTACCACCACCACCACACTGCCTACCTCCCTACCACCACCACCACCACGCTGCCAACCTCCCTACCACCACCACCACCACGCTGCCAACCTCCCTACCACCACCGCCACCACACTGCCTACCTCCCTACCACCACCGCCACCACACTGCCTACCTCCCTACCACCACCACCACCACACTGCCAACCTCCCTACCATCACCACCACACTGCCTACCTCCCTACCACCACCACCACCACGCTGCCAACCTCCCTACCACCACCACCACCACACTGCCAACCTCCCTACCGCCGCCACACTGCCAACCTCCCTACCACCACCACCACACTGCCAACCTCCCTACCACCACCACCACACTGCCAACCTCCCTACCACCACCACCACACTGCCAACCTCCCTACCACCACCACCACACTGCCAACCTCCCTACCACCACCACCACACTGCCAACCTCCCTACCGCCACCACACTGCCAACCTCCCACCACCACCACCACCACACTGCCAACCTCCCTACCACCACCGCCACCACGCTGCCAACCTCCCTACCACCACCACCACCACGCTGCCAACCTCCCTACCACCACCGCCACACTGCCTACCTCCCTACCACCACCACCACCACGCTGCCAACCTCCCTACCACCACCACCACCACACTGCCAACCTCCCTACCACCACCACCACACTGCCAACCTCCCTACCACCACCACCACCACGCTGCCAACCTCCCTACCACAACCACACTGCCAACCTCCCTACCACCACCACCACCACACTGCCAACCTCCCTACCACCACCACCACACTGCCAACCTCCCTACCGCCACCACACTGCCAACCTCCCACCACCACCACCACCACACTGCCAACCTCCCTACCACCACCACCACCACACTGCCAACCTCCCTACCACCACCGCCACCACACTGCCAACCTCCCTACCACCACCACCACCACACTGCCAACCTCACTACCATCACCACCACCACACTGCCTACCTCCCTACCACCACCACCACCACACTGCCAACCTCCCTACCACCACCACCACACTGCCAACCTCCCTACCACCACCACCACCACACTGCCAACCTCCCTACCACCACCACCACACTGCCAACCTCCCTACCGCCACCACACTGCCAACCTCCCACCACCACCACACTGCCAACCTCCCTACCACCACCACCACCACACTGCCAACCTCCCTACCACCACCGCCACCACACTGCCAACCTCCCTACCACCACCACCACCACACTGCCAACCTCACTACCATCACCACCACCACACTGCCAACCTCCCTACCATCACCACCACCACACTGCCAACCTCACTACCACCACCACCACCACACTGCCAACCTCCCTACCACAACCACACTGCCAACCTCCCTACCACCACCACCACACTGCCAACCTCCCTACCACCACCACCACCACACTGCCAACCTCCCTACCACCACCACCACACTGCCAACCTCCCTACCACCACCACCACCACGCTGCCAACCTCCCTACCACAACCACACTGCCAACCTCCCTACCACCACCACCACCACACTGCCAACCTCACTACCATCACCGCCACCACACTGCCAACCTCCCTACCACCACCACCACCACACTGCCAACCTCACTACCACCACCGCCACACTGCCAACCTCCCTACCACCACCACCACCACGCTGCCAACCTCCCTACCACCACCACCACCACACTGCCAACCTCCCTACCACCACCACCACCACACTGCCAACCTCACTACCACCACCGCCACACTGCCAACCTCACTACCACCACCACCACCACACTGCCAACCTCCCTACCACCACCACCACCACACTGCCAACCTCCCTACCACCACCACCACCACACTGCCAACCTCCCTACCACCACCACCGCCACACTGCCAACCTCCCTACCACCACCACCACCACACTGCCAACCTCACTACCACCACCACCACCACACTGCCAACCTCCCTACCACAACCACACTGCCAACCTCACTACCACCACCACCACCACACTGCCAACCTCCCTACCACCACCACCACCACACTGCCAACCTCCCTACCACCACCACCACCACGCTGCCAACCTCCCACCACCACCACCACACTGCCAACCTCCCTACCACCACCACCACACTGCCAACCTCCCACCACCACCACCGCCGCCACGCTGCCAACCTCCCTACCACCACCACACTGCCAACCTCCCTACCACCACCACACTGCCAACCTCCCTACCACCACCACGCTGCCAACCTCCCTATCACCACCACCACCACGCTGCCAACCTCCCTACCACCACCACCACCACACTGCCAACCTCCCTACCACCACCACCGCCACACTGCCAACCTCCCTACCACCACCACCGCCGCCGCACTGCCAACCTCCCTACCACCACCACACTGACAACCTCCCTACCACCACCACCACCACCACACTGCCAACCTCCCTACCACCACCACCACACTGCCAACCTCCCTACCACCACCACCACCACACTGTCAACCTCCCTACCACCACCACACTGACAACCTCCCTACCACCACCACCACCACCACACTGCCAACCTCCCTACCACCACCACCACACTGCCAACCTCCCACCACCACCACCGCCGCCACGCTGCCAACCTCCCTACCACCACCACACTGCCAACCTCCCTACCACCACCACACTGCCAACCTCCCTACCACCACCACGCTGCCAACCTCCCTATCACCACCACCACCACGCTGCCAACCTCCCTACCACCACCACCACCACACTGCCAACCTCCCTACCACCACCACCGCCACACTGCCAACCTCCCTACCACCACCACCGCCGCCGCACTGCCAACCTCCCTACCACCACCACACTGACAACCTCCCTACCACCACCACCACCACCACACTGCCAACCTCCCTACCACCACCACCACACTGCCAACCTCCCTACCACCACCACCACCACACTGTCAACCTCCCTACCACCACCACACTGACAACCTCCCTACCACCACCACCACCACCACACTGCCAACCTCCCTACCACCACCACCACACTGCCAACCTCCCTACCACCACCACCGCCGCCACACTGCCAACCTCCCTACCACCACCACCACCACACTGCCAACCTCCCTACCACCACCACCACACTGCCAACCTCCCAACCACCACCACCACCACGCTGCCAACCTCCCTACCACCACCACACAAGACCAGAGGCATGCCGGCCAGGGTGTCCCCCTGCCACTATACGTTACCGCCGTGCACGTGGGTAACTTGCTGTACGCCACACCACGTGGTTGGCGGGGTGACCACGAGCAACGCGTGGCTGGCGCGGGAACCCTGCGTGAGGGGCGCGTGCCTCACCACCTGCGCGAGGGATACGCGTGAGGCGCCGCCAGTAACGTGAGAGGGGCCAGGCTTGACCACCGCCCGTCACTGTCCTCACTTGCCTCACCCAAACCACCACCACCACGTGACGCCGTCACCACCTCCACATGACGCCGTCACAACCACCATCACCACGTGACGCCGTCACCACCACCACGTGACGCCGTCACTAACACCACGTGACGCCGTCACCACCACCACCACGTGACGCCGTCACCACCACCACGTGACGCCGTCACAACCACCACGTGACGCCGTCACCAGCACCACGTGACGCCGTCACCACCACCACTATGTGACGCCGTCACTAACACCACCACGTGACGCCGTCACCATCACCACGTGACGCCGTCACAACCACCATCACCACGTGACGCCGTCACCACCATCACCACGTGACGCCGTCACTAACACCACCACGTGACGCCGTCACCAGCACCACGTGACGCCGTCACCACCACCACCACGTGACGCCGTCACCACCACCACGTGACGCCGTCACCACCTACAGTAACGACATCACCAGCAACAACTACTGATGCCACAAAGATGGCACAACGCCAACACAAGAACCACATTCTCATCCCCCCCCCCGCAGCTGCAACACGATACAAACAACAACAGAAACAACGGATGAAAAAGTAAACAAAACACCACAGCAACAACAGGTGTACCACTGCAGCTACGAGACACAGACAGTACAGTGGTGACAACAGTACCGGCCAAACTGCTGCAGCTGGTGTGTGTGTGTGTGTGTGTGTGTGTGGTGTGTGGTGTGTGTGTGTGTGTGTGTGTGTGTACGTGTGTGTGTGTGTGTGTGTGTGTGTGTGTGTGTGTGTGTGTATGGTGTGTGGTGTGTGTGTGTGTGTGTGTGTGTGTACGTGTGTGTGTGTGTGTGTGTGTGTGTGTGTGTGTGTACGTGTGTGTGTGTGTGTGTACGTGTGTGTGTGTGTGTGTGTGTGTGTGTGTGTGTGTGTGTGTGGTGTGTGTGTGTGTGTGTGGTGTGGTGTGTGGTGTGTGTGTGTGTGTGTACGTGTGTGTGTGTGTGTGTGTGTGTGTGTGTACGTGTGTGTGTGTGTGTGTGTGTGTGTGTGTGTGTGTACGTGTGTGTGTGTGTGTGTACGTGTGTGTGTGTGTGTGTGTGTGTGTGTGTGTGTGTGTGTGTGTGTGTGTGTGTGTGTGTGTGTGTGTGTGTGTGGTGTGTGTGTGTGTGTGTACGTGTGTGTGTGTGTGTGTACGTGTGTGTGTGTGTGTGTGTGTGTGTACGTGTGTGTGTGTGTGTGTACGTGTGTGTGTGTACGTGTGTGTGTGTGTGTGTGTGTGTGTGTGTGTGTGTGGTGTGTGTGTGTGTGTGTGTGTGTGTGTGTGTGTGTGTGTGTGTGTGTGTGGTGTGTGTGTGTGTGTGTGTGTGTGTGTGTGTGTGTGTGTGTGTGTGTGTGTGTGTGTGTGTGTGTGTGTGTGTGTGTGTGTGTGTGTGGTGTGTGTGTGTGTGTGTGTGTGGTGTGTGTGTGTGTGTGTGTGTGTGTGTGTGTGTGTGTGTGTGTGTGTGTGTGTGTGTGTGTGTGTGTGTGGTGTGGTGTGTGGTAACACCACATACAGACGTAGGTTCACACCACCAGTGTCCAGGTCCCTCACCGTGAGACACGTCGTTATGAGAGAGTCAGCAGCCATGGTGACGCCTTACACGGGGCCACATAAACAAGAGGCAGCAGACCCGGACACGTGGCCGCCCCTCCTGCTGACCCACACACACACACACACACACACACACACACACACACGTACACCCATCCCTCCCTCCCTCCATCCACGAGCAGCGCTGCTCTGACCGTGTCAGCCAGTGACCCTCCTCCTCCTCCTCCTCAACCATCACCAGTAACCTTTTATAACTCTCTCTCTCTCTCTCTCTCTCTCTCTCTATCTCTCTCTCTCTCTCTCTCTCTCTCTCTCTCTCTCTCTCTCTCTCTCTCTCTCTCAGCAGACTGTGTGTGTGTGTGTGTGTGTGTATAATGAGGTTGTGTCTAGTGAGGTAAGGGGGGGTCAGGGCTGTGTATTGTGTCCAGCCAGGGATGGCTGGAGGAGGAGCTCCTAGGGAACCAGCAGTGGCCAATGGTGGCATGACTAGACAGCCCTCCAACACTACAACCAAGGCACCATCTCCAACACTTCACCTGCAGCATCTCCAACACTACAACGAAGGCACTATCTCCAACACTTCATCTACAGCACCTCCAACACTACAACTAAGGCACCATCTCCAACACTTCACCTGCAGCATCTCTAACACTACACCCACGGCACCCCCCCTTCAACACTTCACCTCCTGCGCCATCTCCAACACCACACCCACGGCACCCCCTGCAACACTACACCCACGCCACCCCCTGCAACACTACACCCACGGCACCCCTGCAACACTACACCCACGGCACTCCCTGCAACACTACACCCACGGGACCTCCTGCAGCACTACACCCACGGGACCCCATGCAGCACTACACCCACGGCACCCCTGCAACACTACACCCACGGCACCCCCTGCAACACTACACCCACGGGACCTCTTGCAACACAACACCCACGGCACCCCCTGCAACACTACACCCACGGGACCTCCTGCAACACTACATCCACGGGACCCCATGCAACACTACACCCACGGCACATCTGCAACACTACACCCACGGCACCCCCTGCAACACTACACCCACGGCACCACCTGCAACACAACACCCACGGCACCCCCTGCAAC
>NC_092270.1:19199939-19207439 GCF_036320965.1 Panulirus ornatus
ACGCCGTCTCCACCCTGCCTGACTTACCACGCCGCCCACACAACTACAACCAACACACAACCCACAACTACCCCACAACCCACAACTACAACCAACACACAACCCACAACTACAACCAACACACAACTACAACCAACACACAACCCACAACTACCCCACAACCCACAACTACAACCAACACACAACCCACAACTACAACCAACACACAACCCACAACTACAACCAACACACAACTACAACCAACACACAACCCACAACTACCCCACAACCCACAACTACAACCAACACACAACCCACAACTACAACCAACACACAACCCACAACTACAACCAACACACAACCCACGTGGACATGTTCCACCACATCCTTACAGCAATGGAAGGTAAATAAACCACGGGCACGAACACAAGGACAATATATCCATTATCTTGAATAGAGACACCGAGTATTTTGACCCTCCATGTAGCGCCTGGTGACAACCCCACGCCACCCCGCTCTGGGTGAGGATCTCCACACCAACCCCTGGATCACACACAGACGAACCTCAGATAACAGAGGGAAAGACAGCCAAACTGGCGAGTAACTGGCCGGACCCCGGAACCGGGAACGGACGAACGAACGGAGGTGTGAGGAGATCCATCCACTTCCCCAGTGAGGCGGGTGAGTGGGTGGCGCGGGGCAACGCTCGAGTGATGTTGGGGAGGCAAGACGGACGGGGTGTGCGGGGGACAGACAAGTGGAGGGCTGGCAGTCACCACACACACACACACACACACACAGAGCAGAGCAGCAACAGGTGAAGACCGAGCCAAGTGTAGTAGTGGCCACGGTGGGGAGGTAATGTGCCGTGTGTGTGTGTTGAGCGAGGCGACAGGGCTCCAGGCGAGAGAGAGAGAGAGAGAGAGAGAGAGAGAGAGAGAGAGAGAGAGAGAGAGAGAGAGAGAGGACCCACCACCGTCCTCCTCACTACATCTCCGCTCTCATACACGACGCTCATGTTCTATATCTACACGAGGACAGGTGGAGGGAGGGAGGGATGGAGGGAGGGAGGGAAGGAGGGCTGGAGGGCTCGATGACACGCGTCTTGCCCACCTCCAGGGAAGTGGTGGGTCAGTGTGTGAGGAGGAGAGGCCGTGGCTCGTACCCACTCGAGTGTCACACAGGTTTTCCACACTTGTGTGTGTCGTCCACACTTGACCACAACCTCCAGGCGCCTCACTTGGCTCCGCGCCTCCAGTGTCCAGTGTTCATACCACACCAGTATACTGCATGATATACTACACCAGTATACTGCATGACATACCACACCAGTATACTGCATGACATACCACACCAGTATACTGCATGACATACCACACCAGTATACTGCATGACATACCACACCAGTATACTGCATGACATACCACACCAGTATACTGCATGACATACAACACCAGTATACTGCATGACATACTACACCAGTATACTGCATGACATACCACACCAGTATACTGCATGACATACTACACCAGTATACTGCATGATATACTACACCAGTATACTGCATGATATACTACACCAGTATACTGCATGACATACTACACCAGTATACTGCATGACATACAACATCATGACTGCATGACATACTGTCTAACACGTTCCTTGCATGATCTCATGCTGTGGCTCCTGTATCATTCTCTTCGCTCGAGAACCCAACGAGATCTTCACTATGGACGCCATCACATTGGTTTCAAAACCTTAAAAGTCTGTGACCACCCCGATCACTCCTTACTCTTCTCTCTTCCATGGTGGAGACACGTCAGACCTCAAGGGGTCTACCCTGCCACTCAGCACTCTTACGTGAGTCACCATCTATGTTGTCCTCCTCTGGACCTTCTCTATTAGTTCTCTGTGCTTCCCCAAGTGCGGTGACCATATTGAGAAACTGGTTCCATGGGAACACTTGCCTCAATAATTTCCTTATCTATACACATGAATTATAATATAAACAATATACATTTTGCCTCATTTACCTTCCTCCTGTATGGGATGACCTTGGCCACATGGGTTCGGGACGGTGTTCGACACCCAAGCGCCTCCTAGACAGGAGTCCTGCGGTATGTTTCCTCCTCCATAACACACACACACACACACACACACACACACCGAGGCCTTCCTACACCGCATCCCCTCCTCATTACAGTTCCCATCTACCATGGCTGTATTTCACGCACCTTGTACTTCACCCACTGTGGTGCCTGTCTCGGGTCCCTCCCCTTGTACGGTGGTCTTCGCGACTTCCTACTTCCCTCATGACCTGTACACCATCATGAGCAAATACACTCAGGCAGGACGTCCACCCCAGTCCCCTTCTGGGGGAAAAGTGGTGGTGTGAGGGGCTGGCGACGTCCCCTTCTGGATGGAGTGGTGGTGTGAGGGGCTGGCGACGTCCCCTTCTGGATGGAGTGGTGTGTGTGTGTGAGGGGCTGGCGACGTCCCCTTCTGGGGGGGAGTGGTGTGTGTGTGAGGGGCTGGCGACGTCCCCTTCTGGATGGAGTGGTGTGTGTGAGGGGCTGGCGACGTCCCCTTCTGGGGGGGGAGTGGTGTGTGTGTGAGGGGCTGGCGACGTAGGGCTGGACACCGGTGGCACACTGCTTCACCTCCCCCCACTCACACACACAACACCCTCACCTCCTACTGCAACACTATACGTACACCACGCGCGTCGCCTGCCCTGCACGCCACCCACCACCACCCAACACCAGGTTCGCCTCCTCCCCCACCATAACGAATGACACGCCACAGGTTAAGCATTACCACCTGTAGGTGGTGGTAGGAGGGTGGGGCCTACCTGGTGGAGGCAGGGTAATACAGTACCTCATCCAGTAGAGAGGAAGGGATGTGTCCAGCTACTACACACTGGCGACCAGTGTGGTTGTGGTGGGGCACCACCACAACCACATCAAGTTACCACAAGGTGTGGCCACCAGAAGATGACACGAGACCCCACACAACAACAACACACACACAGACACAGACACAGACACACACACACACACACTCCCCAGAGAGAAAACCACAGACCCCAGAGTATCTATGTTGGCGGCTCCCTCACCTCTGCCACTGGGGGAGCAGACGAACGTATGTGTACATACCTGGGCGCTCTCTCCCACTTAAACCGAACGGCTCGCCAAACTTGAATCGTTCTTCAGCATTGCGCAAACTATAGAGGAATCACCTCTCACTCTACATCTCTACATCCTCCCTACTTGCCTACCCTGCCCTAAGTACCATCCCACCAAAACGTATCACGTTCGTGCCCCACGCCAGCCAGACACGGAGGCGTGGCCAGTACTGACAGGCATATCCCCCACCCACCTGTTGTGCACTGACCCACCCACACACGCGTGTCTCCACACCCGCGATGGAGGATGTCTGACCCAAACCTGCACTACAGAAACACGGGTTCGGCCCCACAACACTGGGACGGTCCGAGTTTACATACCGCGACCTGTAAACAACTAACATGCCGCGACCTGTAAACAACTAACATACCGCGACCTGTAAACAACTAACATACCGCGACCTGTAAACAACTAACATTACGCGACCTGTAAACAACTAACATTACGCGACCTGTAAACAACTAATATACCGCGACCTGTAAACAACTAACATACCGCGACCTGTAAACAACTAACATACCGCGACCTGTAAACAACTAACATGCCGCGACCTGTAAACAACTAACATACCGCGACCTGTAAACAACTAACATGCCGCGACCTGTAAATAACTAACATACCGCGACCTGTAAACAACTAACATTACGCGACCTGTAAACAACTAACATTACGCGACCTGTAAACAACTAATATACCGCGACCTGTAAACAACTAACATACCGCGACCTGTAAACAACTAACATACCGCGACCTGTAAACAACTAACATACCACGAGCTGTAAACAACTAACATACCGCGACCTGTAAACAACTAACAAACATACCGCGACCTGTAAACAACTAACATAACACAACCTGTAAACAACTAACATACCGCGACCTGTAAACAACTAACATACCACAATCTGTAAACAACTAACATACCGCGACCTGTAAACAACTAACAAACATACCGCGACCTGTAAGCAACTAACATACCGCGACCTGTAAGCAACTAACATACCGCGACCTGCAAACAACTAACATACCGCGACCTGTAAACAACTAACATACCGCGACCTGTAAACAACTAACATTACGCGACCTGTAAACAACTAACATTACGCGACCTGTAAACAACTAATATACCGCGACCTGTAAACAACTAACATACCGCGACCTGTAAACAACTAACATACCGCGACCTGTAAACAACTAACATACCGCGACCTGTAAACAACTAACATACCACAACCTGTAAACAACTAACATACCGCGACCTGTAAACAACTAACATGCCGCGACCTGTAAACAACTAACATACCGCGACCTGTAACCAACTAACATACCGCGACCTGTAAACAACTAACATGCCGCGACCTGTAAACGACTAACAAATGCATTAAAAACAAATACAAGTGAACAGCTGGACATAAGCAGTTCCACTGGCTACACCTCCGTTGTGTAGCGTTGTTGACCATGACGCAGTAACCCGTCGCCCGGAGGCGAGCGCATGATAAGGTTCGAGTCCTGGTTACGGCGGCAGTCAGTCCACAGACAATCCAGCTGTTCATCGTCCCCCCCCCCCCCAATGAATGGTTGATCGATAAACTGGGCGCCAGGCTTACGCTAAGGTATATACGCGCTCGCGTCTGTGTGTGTGTGTGTGTGTGTGTGTGTGTGGAGAGAGAGAGAGAGAGAGAGAGAGAGAGAGAGAGAGAGAGAGAGAGAGAGAGAGAGAGAGAGAGAGATTGCCCGCACCGTCTTTGCTGAACGGAAAAAGAAAACGAGTACAAAATAGTGTCAGTACCATACATGCCACAGCAACTGTGCTCTAAGTTTACATCAGGGATGCCAGAGGCAAATGTCTCGAGGGCCGGAAACATATTAGTAGGTGGGAAAAAGGGGGCAATATGTGCGCAATATGTGCGCAATATGTGCGCGAAGGGCGAAGTGCCATGAGGCCGGGGTCCAGGGCCCGCCTAGGGCCATATACGCTGTCGCATCGCGCTGTCGCACCGCGCACACGTCCACACCATCAGCAAAGCATGCTAAAAACCAAGAGCGGGAGTGAAGCGTGATCTCGCTAGGTTAGCGATCCAGTGGTTTTGTGATATTCGTATTTTCTAATTACATATAAGATATATATATATATATATATATATATATATATATATATATATATATATATATATATATACACAATATCCACGATCGATATGATATGAAAACACCCGTCTACAGTCTACCTGTTCATTTCCCGTCTGTCATCATTAGACAGACGAAGAGACAGACGGAGAGAAAAATACGGGGAAACCGGAAATCGGACTCCAATTGATCAAAAAGACGGATTTCCGGTAATTGCCGGAAAACTGGCATTTTCGTTGCATTACGTGAATTGCCAGCATCTTCACCTTACGTATCTCAGAGGCTAATCATAGCAACACGAAAGTGGACAGACAGAGACAGACAGACAGAAAGACACACACACTACAATACTGTCTGACGTTGTGGGATACGATCACCTGTTAAGGATACGTTCAACACCAGCCACGTACGACAACACACCCGACTCCTGGTAACACACCTGGATCTCTACAACGACATCCGGGACGTACGTAAGATCACAGGTACGGGAGACTACGAAATGACCAGGTGATCCTCTCTCTCTGGCCTCTGTACCTCCCTCCATCACCCTCACAGCTCGTAGGAGTAGGTGGGGGTGAGTGAGTGGGTGTAGCGCGCACACACACACACACACACACACACACACACACACACACACACACACACACACACACACATGGCTGGGAGCACAGAGCCTCCTGCCCCTCATGGTGATGAATGAGGTGGCCTCACACACACACACACACACACACCTCATTACCGTGAGGTGTGTGTGTGTGTGGGGAGAGAGAGAGAGAGAGAGAGAGAGAGAGAGAGAGAGAGAGAGAGAGAGAGAGAGAGAGAGAGAGAGAGAGAGAGAGAGAGAGAGAGTCCGGGACGAGGTGAGTAACCTGAAACTTCATATGTGGTCAACCTAGGCAACACTACCTCTCCTGCCACGGGGCACCACCACCACCACCAGACTCCCCCAGCCACGGGGCACCGCCACCACCACCAGACTCCCTCCCCCAGCCACGAGGCACCACCACCACCAGACTCCCTCCCCCAGCCACGGGGCACCACCATCACCAGACTCCCTCCCCCAGCCACGGGGCACCACCATCACCACCAGACTCCCCCAGCCACGGGGCACCACCATCACCAGACTCCCTCCCCCAGCCACGGGGCACCACCATCACCAGACTCCCTCCCCCAGCCACGGGGCACCACCATCACCAGTCTCCCTCCCCCAGCCACGGGGCACCACCAACACCAGACTCCCTCCCCAGCCACGGGGCACCACCATCACCAGACTCCCTCCCCCAGCCACGGGGCACCACCATCACCAGACTCCCTCCCCCAGCCACGGGGCACCACCATCACCAGTCTCCCTCCCCCAGCCACGGGGCACCACCAACACCAGACTCCCTCCCCAGCCACGGGGCACCACCATCACCAGA
The DNA here is from genome assembly GCF_036320965.1 of Panulirus ornatus. Taxonomy (NCBI): domain Eukaryota; kingdom Metazoa; phylum Arthropoda; class Malacostraca; order Decapoda; family Palinuridae; genus Panulirus; species Panulirus ornatus. Next base: position 19,206,649 of record NC_092270.1, read on the forward strand.
CTCCCTCCCCCAGCCACGGGGCACCACCATCACCAGTCTCCCTCCCCCAGCCACGGGGCACCACCATCACCAGTCTCCCTCCCCCAGCCACGGGGCACCACCATCACCGGACTCCCTCCCCCAGCCACGGGGCACCACCATCACCAGTCTCCCTCCCCCAGCCACGGGGCACCACCAACACCAGACTCCCTCCCCAGCCACGGGGCACCGCCACCACCGGACTCCCTCCCCCAGCCACGGGGCACCACCAACACCAGACTCCCTCCCCCAGCCACGGGGCACCACCAACACCAGACTCCCTCCCCCAGCCACGGGGCACCACCAACACCAGACTCCCTCCCCCAGCCACGGGGCACCACCATCACCACCAGACTCCCCCAGCCACGGGGCACCACCATCACCAGACTCCCTCCCCCAGCCACGGGGCACCACCATCACCAGACTCCCTCCCCAGCCACGGGGCACCACCATCACCAGTCTCCCTCCCCCAGCCACGGGGCACCACCAACACCAGACTCCCTCCCCAGCCACGGGGCACCGCCACCACCGGACTCCCTCCCCCAGCCACGGGGCACCACCAACACCAGACTCCCTCCCCCAGCCACGGGGCACCACCAACACCAGACTCCCTCCCCCAGCCACGGGGCACCACCAACACCAGACTCCCTCCCCCAGCCACGGGGCACCGCCACCACCAGACTCCCTCCCCCAGCCACGGGGCACTACCAACACCATCAGACTCCCTTCCCCTGCCACGGGGCACCATAACCACCAGTCTCCCCACCCCCCCA
>NC_092270.1:19214939-19227439 GCF_036320965.1 Panulirus ornatus
CCATTCCTGCCTTCACCCACACACCTGGGTCCCCATTCCTGCCTTCACCCACACACCTGGGTCCCCATTCCTGCCTTCACCCACACACCTGGGTCCCCATTCCTGCCTCACCCGCACACCTGGGTCCCCATTCCTGCCTCACCCGCACACCTGGGTCCTCCTCCTGCCTCACCCGCACACCTGGGTCCTCCTGGCTCACCCACACACCTGGGTCCTCCTCCTGCCTCACCCACACACCCATACCCGCCAGTGGTGATGGTGGGCCAGCCATACCCGCCAGTGGTGATGGTGGGCCAGCCATACCCGCCAGTGGTGATGGTGGGCCAGCCATACCCACACGGCAACAGGGCATGAAAGTAGGACAGCGACGTGAGTGGGCGTAACGGATATGTACGGAGGAAGACGTAGTGGCCCACCTCCACCACACGGTGTGGCCCAACTCCACCATCGGTGTAGCCCACCTCCACCATACTGTGTGGCTCATCACCACACGGTGTGGCCCACCACGACACGGTGTGACCCACCTCCGCCACACCTCCATGACACGATGTGACCTGCCTTCGCCATACGGTGTGACCCACCTCTACCGCACGGTGTGACCGAATCCACCACACGGTGTGACCCGCATCCGCCACAGGTGTGACCCCCGTCCACCACACGGTGTGACTCCACCTCCACCACAGGTGTGATCCACCTCCACTGCATGGTGTAACCCTCCTCCACCGCATGGTGTGACCCGCCTCCACCGCATGGTGTGACCCGCCTCCACCGCATGGTGTGACCCGCCTCCACCGCATGGTGTGACCCGCCTCCACCGCATGGTGTGACCCGCCTCCATCACTACGTCTATGAAGACCACTTGAATACACCCAACCCAGTACTACCACCACACCCTACCAGGTACTACCACCACACCCTACCAGGTACTACCACCACACCCGACCAGGTACTATCACCAACCCAGTACTACCCCCACATCCTACCAGGTACTATCACCAACCCAGTACTACCACCACACCCTACCAGGTACTACCACCACACCCTACCAGGTACTATCACCAACCCAGCACTACCACCACACCCTACCAGGTACTACCACCACACCCTACCAGGTACTATCACCAACCCAGTACTACCACCACACCCTACCAGGTACTACCACCACACCCTACCAGGTACTATCACCAACCCAGTACTACCACCACACCCTACCAGGTACTACCACCACACCCTACCAGGTACTATCACCAACCCAGTACTACCACCACACCCTACCAGGTACTACCACCACACCCTACCAGGTACTATCACCAACCCAGCACTACCACCACACCCTACCAGGTACTACCACCACACCCTACCAGGTACTATCACCAACCCAGTACTACCACCATACCCTACCAGGTACTATCACCAACCCAGTACTACCACCACACCCTACCAGGTAATATCACCAACCCAGTACTACCACCATACCCTACCAGGTGCCACCACCACACCCTACCAGGTGCCACCACCACACCCTACCAGGTAGCACTGTGACCTGGTCATGGGAGCAGGTCGTGGGAGGGTTCACTCCACGTGACCCAGCCAGAGTGTGAGGGGAGGGGGCAGTGTTTGTGTCATGTGCCTGTGTGGCAGTCAGCAACAGGCGGGAGGGAGGGACGGATGGAGGGACGGAAGGAGTGAGGGAGGGAGGGAAGTGTGTGAGGCTGCCTCTACCATACATACACAACACTGGCCACACTAGGATCGGTGTATGCTGACCTGCCTGTACGTTGCTGGCCGGGAAGCAACAGGTGGGAGGAGGAGGAGGGAGGCTGGGCCGGGCGCTCGCTCCTGCTGCATAACATAGCATTAGGGACGAGAGGGAGGGAGGGAGGGAGGAAGGGAGGGAGGGAGGGAGGGACGGAGGGAGGGAAGGAGTGAGGGAGGGAGGGAGGGAGGGAGGGAGGGAGGGAGGGAGGGAGGGAGGGAGTGAGTGAGGGAGGGAGGGAAGGAGGGAGTAAGGGAGGGAGGGAGGGAAGGAGTGAGGGACGGAGGAAGGGAGGGAGTGAGGGAGGGACATACATAGCTCTGCTGGCGTGCCACACTCAACCAACGTCTTGGGCCCCAGCCAACTGTCCACCACCACCCACCTCCTCCTCTCCCAACCCACCTCTCACCACCACCCACCCTGGCACCGCTGCCACCCACCGCCACCACCCACCACTACCGCCCACCACCGCACCTCACGAGATAACGTTGAAGCAAGACGCACACAACTGTAGACCCGCACAGTGTACCTGTACACGCATCCAGGAAAGCGATACAGGTACAGTGAAGGGAACCTCTCCCTCCCTCCTCACACATGAGACGTGGCCACACAACATTACCCTGGGTATCACAGGTATCCCAATACCCTTACCTCTCTCTCTCTCTCTCTCTCTCTCTCTCTCTCTCTCTCTCTCTCTCTCTCTCTCTCTCTCTCACACCGCGAACATCACCACCGTCGACTTCCTCCACGCAACCCCCCACACCGTGTGTGTGTGTGTGTGTGTGTGTGTGTGTGTGTGCCAGCCCAGCCAGGTGATGTAAGACGAACATTATTAAATCCAGGCAAGGCACCACCCACCCCCTCTCCCTCTCTCCGCACACCTGGGTTACCTCCTCCTGGTAAGGAGGAGGTAACCCAGGTGTCACTACGGAGGCACACACACACACACACACACACACACACACACACACACACACACACACGAGCCCACGTCAGTATGATCGCTGGTCACCAGGCAATGGTGGTCAGGTTACCACACAACACATGTTGAACTGGAGGGGGAGGTTTGAGAAGGGGGTCGTGCCTACATCTGGGGGGTTGTTACAACACCAAGGTTGTGGTAATAATAAGATGGGTCGTGCCTACATCTGGGGGGGTTGTTACAACACCAAGGTTGTGGTAATAATAAGATGGGTCGTGCCTACATCTGGGGGGTTGTTACAACACCAAGGTTGTGATAATAATAAGATGGGTCGTGCCTACATCTGGGGGGTTGTTACAACACCAAGGTTATGGTAATAATAAGATGGGTCGTGCCTACATCTGGGGGGTTGTTACAACACCAAGGTTGTGGTAATAATAAGATGGGTCGTGCCTACATCTGGGGGGTTGTTACAACACCAAGGTTGTGATAATAATAAGATGGGTCGTGCCTACATCTGGGGGGTTGTTACAACACCAAGGTTGTGGTAATAATAAGATGGGTCGTGCCTACATCTGGGGGGTTGTTACAACACCAAGGTTGTGGTAATAATAAGATGGGTCGTGCCTACATCTGGGGGTTGTTACAACACCAAGGTTGTGGTAATAATAAGATGGGTCGTGCCTACATCTGGGGGGTTGTTACAACACCAAGGTTGTGGTAATAATAAGATGGGTCGTGCCTACATCTGGGGGGTTGTTACAACACCAAGGTTGTGGTAATAATAAGATGGGTCGTGCCTACATCTGGGGGGGTTGTTACAACACCAAGGTTGTGGTAATAATAAGATGGGTCGTGCCTACATCTGGGGGGTTGTTACAACACCAAGGTTATGGTAATAATAAGATGGGTCGTGCCTACATCTGGGGGGTTGTTACAACACCAAGGTTGTGGTAATAATAAGATGGGTCGTGCCTACATCTGGGGGGGTTGTTACAACACCAAGGTTGTGGTAATAATAAGATGGGTCGTGCCTACATCTGGGGGGGTTGTTACAACACCAAGGTTGTGGTAATAATAAGATGGGTCGTGCCTACATCTGGGGGGTTGTTACAACACCAAGGTTGTGGTAATAATAAGATGGGTCGTGCCTACATCTGGGGGGGTTGTTACAACACCAAGGTTATGGTAATAATAAGATGGGTCGTGCCTACATCTGGGGGTTGTTACAACACCAAGGTTGTGGTAATAATAAGATGGGTCGTGCCTACATCTGGGGGGGTTGTTACAACACCAAGGTTGTGGTAATAATAAGATGGGTCGTGCCTACATCTGGGGGGTTGTTACAACACCAAGGTTATGGTAATAATAAGATGGGTCGTGCCTACATCTGGGGGGGTTGTTACAACACCAAGGTTGTGGTAATAATAAGATGGGTCGTGCCTACATCTGGGGGGGTTGTTACAACACCAAGGTTGTGGTAATAATAAGATGTGTCGTGCCTACATCTGGGGGGGTTGTTACAACACCAAGGTTGTGGTAGTAATAAGATGGGTCGTGCCTACATCTGGGGGGGTTGTTACAACACCAAGGTTATGGTAATAATAAGATGGGTCGTGCCTACATCTGGGGGGTTGTTACAACACCAAGGTTGTGGTAATAATAAGATGGGTCGTGCCTACATCTGGGGGGGTTGTTACAACACCAAGGTTGTGGTAATAATAAGATGGGTCGTGCCTACATCTGGGGGGGTTGTTACAACACCAAGGTTGTGGTAATAATAAGATGGGTCGTGCCTACATCTGGGGGGTTGTTACAACACCAAGGTTGTGGTAATAATAAGATGGGTCGTGCCTACATCTGGGGGGGTTGTTACAACACCAAGGTTGTGATAATAATATGGGTCGTGCCTACATCTGGGGGTTGTTACAACACCAAGGTTGTGGTAGTAATAAGATGGGTCGTGCCTACATCTGGGGATTGTTACAACACCAAGGTTGTGGTAGTAATAAGATGGGTCGTGCCTACATCTGGGGGGTTGTTACAACACCAAGGTTGTGGTAATAATAAGATGGGTCGTGCCTACATCTGGGGGGTTGTTACAACACCAAGGTTGTGGTAATAATAAGATGGGTCGTGCCTACATCTGGGGGGTTGTTACAACACCAAGGTTGTGGTAATAATAAGATGGGTCGTGCCTACATCTGGGGGGGTTGTTACAACACCAAGGTTGTGGTAATAATAAGATGGGTCGTGCCTACATCTGGGGGGTTGTTACAACACCAAGGTTGTGGTAATAATAAGATGGGTCGTGCCTACATCTGGGGGGTTGTTACAACACCAAGGTTATGGTAATAATAAGATGGGTCGTGCCTACATCTGGGGGGGTTGTTACAACACCAAGGTTATGGTAATAATAAGATGGGTCGTGCCTACATCTGGGGGGTTGTTACAACACCAAGGTTATGGTAATAATAAGATGGGTCGTGCCTACATCTGGGGGGGTTGTTACAACACCAAGGTTATGGTAATAATAAGATGGGTCGTGCCTACATCTGGGGGGTTGTTACAACACCAAGGTTGTGGTAATAATAAGATGGGTCGTGCCTACATCTGGGGGGTTGTTACAACACCAAGGTTGTGGTAATAATAAGATGGGTCGTGCCTACATCTGGGGGGTTGTTACAACACCAAGGTTATGGTAATAATAAGATGGGTCGTGCCTACATCTGGGGGGTTGTTACAACACCAAGAATATGTTGTCATTTGTTATTATGTAATATCAACGTTTGGATCTCTCTCTCTCTTTCTCTCTCTCTCTCTCTCTCTCTCTCTCTCTCTCTCTCTCTCTCTCTCTCTCTCTCTCTCTCTCGGTAGTCCTATTTAGGAAATGTGTCAGACACTGAGGGCCACCTGCCCCCACATGGTCCACCCAGACCCCAGACACTGAGGGCCACCTGCCCCCACATGGTAAACCCAGACCCCAGACACTGGGAGGGCCACCTGCCCCCCACATGGTAAACCCAGACCCCAGACACTGGGGGGGCCACCTGCCCCCCACATGGTCCACCCAGACCCCAGACACTGGGGGGGCCACCTGCCCCCACATGGTCCACCCAGACCCCAGACACTATGGGCCACCTACCCCACATGGTCCACCCAGACCCCAGACACTATGGGCCACCTACCCCCACATGGTCCACCCAGACCCCAGACGCTGAGGGCCACCTGCCCCCACATGGTAAACCCAGACCCCAGACGCTGAGGGCCACCTGCCCCCAACATGGTCCACCCAGACCCCAGACACTATGGGCCACCTACCCCCACATGGTCCACCCAGACCCCAGACGCTGAGGGCCACCTGCCCCCACATGGTAAACCCAGACCCCAGACGCTGAGGGCCACCTACCCCCACATGGTCCACCCAGACCCCAGACGCTGAGGGCCACCTGCCCCCAACATGGTCCACCAGACCCCCAGACACTGGGGGCCACCTCCACCCTCGGGCCACCTACACCCTCATGGTCCACCCAGACCCCAGACACTGGGGTGGCCACCTCCACCATGTGGCCCACGCAAACACTAGGAGCCACCTGCCCCCCATATGGCACTCTTCTTCGAGTGGATTGTTAACATATGGCACGAGTTATCAACAGGAGTGAGCAATACTATAAATACGTCTCAGAATAGACTTTACCACTACTTCCAATCCATGACTAACACATCCTCTGCCTCGTCTTAATTACGTATATAAAGTGATATAAAGTGTGCAAGCGTTTCCCCTGCAGACATCTGTTTCTCTTCCAACACCCACCACACTGATCGCCCCTTCTGGTCTCTTCCACCACTACACAAGAGCGTTGGAAGCACCCAAAGGTGGACTGTGTGCTCGCATTCCAGTGTGTCGCTGGCCACGACGCCCCCATAAGCCACCACGCCCGAGACAAAAAGATCGCTGTCTTACCTGTCACATCTCCGTGTATGGGGCCCTCATGCCACTCACGTGTGTGGCCCCTCATGCCACTCACGTGTGTGGGCCCTCATGCCACTCACGTATATGGGCCCTCATGCCACTCACCTGAAAATAAAGAGAACACAACATTAAACATGTGGTCAGACATGGCCTGGCTTACAACATATGGTAGACATGATCAACATAACACACACAGACCAAGTAATGTATTACTTCCCACGAGAGGCAGTGGTGTGGCCACAGCTGACACCAGACTGGCCACTCAGCCAGGGAGGAAGGGTTATGACAACACCACCTCGACCTGACAACAACACCTCGACCTGACAACACCACCTCGACCTAACATGACAACAACAACACCTCGACCTAACATGACAACAACAAGACCTCGACCTAACATGACAACAACAAGACCTCGACCTAACATAACAACAACACCTCGACCTAACATGACAACAACAAGACCTCGACCTAACATGACAACAACAACACCTCGACCTAACATGACAACAACAACACCTCGACCTAACATGACAACAACAACACCTCGACCTAACATGACAACAACAACACCTCGACCTAACATGACAACAACAACACCTCGACCTAACATGACAACAACAACACCTCGACCTAACATGACAACAACAACACCTCGACCTAACATGACAACAAGACCTCGACCTAACATGACAACAACAACACCTCGACCTAACATGACAACAACAACACCTCGACCTAACATGACAACAACAAGACCTCGACCTAACATGACAACAACAACACCTCGACCTAACATGACAACAACACCTCGACCTAACATGACAACAACAACACCTCGACCTAACATGACAACAACAACACCTCGACCTAACATGACAACAACACCTCGACCTAACATGACAACAACAACACCTCGACCTAACATGACAACAACAACACCTCGACCTAACATGACAACAACAACACCTCGACCTAACATGACAACAACACCGACCTAACATGACAACAACACCACCTCGACCTAACATGACAACAACACCTCGACCTAACATGACAACAACAAGACCTCGACCTAACATGACAACAACAACACCTCGACCTAACATGACAACAACACCTCGACCTAACATGACAACAACAACACCTCGACCTAACATGACAACAACAAGACCTCGACCTAACATAACAACAACACCTCGACCTAACATGACAACAACAAGACCTCGACCTAACATGACAACAACAACACCTCGACCTAACATGACAACAACACCTCGACCTAACATGACAACAACACCACCTCGACCTAACATAACAACAACACCTCGACCTAACATGACAACAACAAGACCTCGACCTAACATATCAACAACACCTCGACCTAACATATCAACAACACCTCGACCTAACATGACAACAACAAGACCTCGACCTAACATGACAACAACACCTCGACCTAACATGACAACAACACCACCTCGACCTAACCTGACAACAACAACACCTCGACCTAACATGACAACAACAAGACCTCGACCTAACATGACAACAACAACACCTCGACCTAACATGACAACAACAACAACACCTCGACCTAACATGACAACAACACCACCTCGACCTAACCTGACAACAACAACAACACCTCGACCTAACATGACAACAACAACACCTCGACCTAACATGACAACACCACCTTGACCTAACCTGACAACAACAACACCTCGACCTAACATGACAACACCACCTCGACCTAACATGACAACACCTTGACCTAACCTGACAACAACAACACCTCGACCTAACATGACAACAACACCTCGACCTAACCTGACAACAACAACACCTCGACCTAACATGACAACACCACCTCGACCTAACCTGACAACAACAACACCTCGACCTAACATAACAACAACACCTCGACCTAACATGACAACAACACCACCTCGACCTAACATAACAACAACACCTCGACCTAACATGACAACACCACCTTGACCTGACAACAATACCTCTATCAAACCTGACAACAACACCTCGACCTAACATGACAACAACAACAACAATATAAATGAACCAATTCGATTTCCTTACGAGTTAAATGGTTGATTATCTTAAATGTAAAAAGATGAACCCCCCCAACCCACCCCGTCTGCTGTAGTATGACACCTGCTCCAGCCACCAATCATACACCACAAACTCAGCTCCTGAACATTTCAACAAAGCTGGTTCTGTCTTTTTCTCTTTAACAGTTAGGGGCTGGAGGGGGGGGGGGGCTTTTACCACCATACACAACTGACTTTCCAACACTACCGAGTCATGTGTAGCCTTCATTCAGGGCAGGTGTAGCAGAGCAGGGCAGGTGTAGCAGCGCAGGTGTGTGTGTTGTGTGTGCTGGACCCAAGTCTTCGCTGGTTAACGTCGCACTCCCACACACGCACGCCACTCTATCACATTCTACGGTCAGCCCGCCCCACTGGATCATGATGGCTTCTGTGATGGCTGTGGACAAGTCATCCCCCTGCCAGTCTTCTCCACCACACATGACCTTCTGGTGAGTGATCGTACGCCCTTGTGATGTGGTGTGGGGGCACAGTACCTCACCTCACTACTGCTGTCTACCCCCCACCATCATGGTAGCCCCACCCATGCAGGAGCCGCCTGGTGGAGGAGGTCCGCTCACTCCACCCACTGTGGAACAGACGGGCGGGCTGGCAGAGCCCACCCAGCACCTCCTCCACACACAACACGACACACACTCACCAGGACAACCCCGGTGCGTCATGTCCACGGCCAGTGTGTGAGAGTGGGGAGGGAGGAGGTGTGAGAGTGGTGAGGGAGGTGTGAGAGTGGTGAGGGAGGAGGTGTGAGAGTGGTGAGGGAGGAGGTGTGAGAGTGGTGAGGGAGGTGTGAGAGTTGAGGGAGGAGGTGTGAGTGGTGAGGGAGGACGTGTGTCAGTGGTGAGTGAGGAGGTGTGAGAGTTGAGGGAGGAGGTGTGAGAGTGGTGAGGGAGGACGTGTGAGGGTGGTGAGGGAGGAGGTGTGAGAGTGGTGAGGGAGGAGGTGTGAGAGTGGTGAGGGAGGAGGTGTGAGAGTGGTGAGGGAGGAAGTGTGAGTCTGTAGCATAGAAGCCATCACACGGTATCACGTTACTCTGTCAGAAGCCATCACACGGTATCACGTTACTCTGTCAGAAGCCATCACACGGTATCACGTTACTCTGTCAGAAGCCATCACACGGTATCACGTTACCCTGTCAGAAGCCATCACACGGTATCACGTTACCTTGTCAGAAGCCATCACACGGTATCACGTTACTCCATCAAGAAGCCATCACACGGTATCACGTTACTCTGTCAGAAGCCATCACACGGTATCACGTTACCCTGTCAGAAGCCATCACACGGTATCACGTTACCCTGTCAGAAGCCATCACACGGTATCACGTTACCCTGTCAGAAGCCATCACACGGTATCACGTTACCCTGTCAGAAGCCATCACACGGTATCACGTTACTCCATCAAGAAGCCATCACACGGTATCACGTTACTCTGTCAGAAGCCATCACACGGTATAACGTTACCCTGTCAGAAGCCATCACACGGTATCACGTTACCCTGTCAGAAGCCATCACACGGTATCACGTTACCCTGTCAGAAGCCATCACACGGTATCACGTTACCCTGTCAGAAGCCATCACACGGTATCACGTTACCCTGTCAGAAGCCATCACACGGTATCACGTTACTCCATCAGAAGCCATCACACGGTATCACGTTACTCTAGGTGTGGGTGGTGGTGGCCGGAGTGTGGGCGAGGTGTAGTGGTGAGGTGTGGGTGTGGGTGGTGGTGGCGGGAGTGTGGGCGAGGTGTAGTGGTGAGTTGTGGGTGTGGGTGGTGGTGGCGGGAGTGTGGGCGAGGTGTAGTGTTGAGTTGTGGGTGTGGGTGGTGGTGGCGGGAGTGTGGGCGAGGTGTAGTGGTGAGGTGTGGGTGTGGGTGGTGGTGGCGGGAGTGTGGGCGAGGTGTAGTGGTGAGTTGTGGGTGTGGGTGGTGGTGGCGGGAGTGTGGGCGAGGTGTAGTGTTGAGTTGTGGGTGTGGGTGGTGGTGGCGGGAGTGTGGGCGAGGTGTAGTGGTGAGGTGTGGGTGTGGGTGGTGGTGGCGGGAGTGTGGGCGAGGCGTAGTGGTGAGGTGTGGGTGTGGGTGGTGGTGGCGGGAGTGTGGGGCGAGGTGTGGTGGGTGTGGGTGGTGGTGGTGGGAGTGTGGGTGAGGTGTGGGTGTGGGTGGTGGTGGTGGGAGTGTGGGGCGAGGTGTGGTGGGTGTGGGTGGTGGTGGTGGGAGTGTGGGTGAGGTGTGGGTGTGGGTGGTGGTGGTGGGAGTGTGGGGCGAGGTGTGGTGGGTGTGGGTGGTGGTGGTGGTGGGAGTGTGGGTGAGGTGTGGGTGTGGGTGGTGGTGGTGGGAGTGTGGGGCGAGGTGTGGGTGGTGGTGGTGGGAGTGTGGGTGAGGTGTGGGTGTGGGTGATGGGAGTGTGGGCGAGGTGTGGGTGGTGGTGGTGGGAGTGTGGGCGAGGTGTGGGTGGTGGTGGTGGGAGTGTGGGCGAGGTGAGGGTGGTGGTGGTGGTGGGAGTGTGGGCGAGGTGTGGGTGGTGGTGGTGGTGGAGACGGAGGGCCAGATGGCAGCCATGTGCGGCCTACCACACCTTCACCTTGAGAGGCCAATTTCGTTGTCGGTGCGGCGGCAGTCCTGCGGCAGGAGTACCGCAGGCCGCACCCTCCCGCAGGCCTGACACCCAGCAGGTAGGCGGGCGGCAGGCCGGCCCGCTCAGGTAGGCAGGCAACAGACTCCAACTGAGGGAGTGACCATGGTGAGGATATGAGGGTGGTGAGGGTGTGAGGGTATGAGGGTGGTGAGGGTGTGAGGGTGTGAGGGTGGTGAGGGAGTGAGCATGGTGAGGGTGTGAGGGTGGTGAGAGAGTGAGCATGGTGAGGGAGTGAGGGTGGTGAGGGTGTGAGGGTGGTGAGAGAGTGAGCATGGTGAGGGAGTGAGGGTGGTGAGGGTGTGAGGGTGGTGAGGGAGTGAGCATGGTGAGGGAGTGAGGGTGGTGAGGGTGTGAGGGTGTGAGGGTGGTGAGAGAGTGAGCATGGTGAGGGAGTGAGGGTGGTGAGGGTGGTGAGGGTGTGAGGGTGTGAGGGTGGTGAGGGAGTGAGCATGGTGAGGGTGGTGAGGGAGTAAGCATGGTGAGGGTGGTGAGGGTGTAAGGGTGGTGAGGGAGTGAGCATGGTGAGGGTGGTGAGGGAGTGAGCATGGTGAGGGTGGTGAGGGAGTAAGCATGGTGAGGGTGGTGAGGGTGGTGAGGGAGTGAGCATGGTGAGCATGGTGAGGGTGTGAGGGTGTGAGGGTGGTGAGGGAGTGAGCATGGTGAGGGTGTGAGGGTGGTGAGAGAGTGAGTATGGTGAGGGTGGTGAGGGAGTGAGCGTGGTGAGGGTGGTGAGGGAGTGAGCATGGCGAGGGTGTGAGTGAGCGTGGTCCACGCTGCTGACCTTGGCAACAAATTCAGCATGACGGTAATGGAATACGGGTCGTGGCGCGACACCCGAGGGCCCGCCTCACTCACACCTGCCCTCACCTCACCCTCTGGCCCAGGCACCTGCCCTCCACCTCACACTACAACACCGGTCAACACCCTGTGTGTGTGTGTGTGTGTGTGTGTGTGTGTGTGTGTGTGTGTGTGTGTGTGTGTGTGTGGTGTGTGTGTGTGTGTGTGTGGTGTGTGTGTGTGTGTGGTGTGTGTGTGTGTGTGTGTGTGTGTGGTGTGTGTGTGTGTGTGGTGTGTGTGTGTGTGTGGT
>NC_092270.1:19232439-19239939 GCF_036320965.1 Panulirus ornatus
CATTCCAACCCCATCCAACGGACCATAAGAGCCACCCATCCCATCCCAGGGACCATAACAACCATCCCACGGACCATAACAACCCATTCCAACCCCATCCAACGGACCATAAGAGCCACCCATCCCACAGCCCGTAACAACCAACGCACCCCATCCCAGGGACAATATCAACCATCCCACGGACCATAACAACCATCCTACGAACCATAACAACCACCCCACGGACCATAGCAACCACCCCTACCCATACAACGGACCATAACAACCCGACCCATCCCTCGAGCCATAACAACCACCTAAACCCATTCCACAACACATCCCACCGAGCGTCGGTGGAGACCGTGGCCCAGGTCCACAAGTGGTGGTGAGGTCTGAGTGTTGGAGGAGATTGTGGCCCAGGGCCAGGAGGATCATGGTGAGGTCTGAGTGTTGGAGGAGATTGTGGCCCAGGAGGATCATGGTGAGGTCTGAGTGTTGGAGAAGACTGTGGCCCAGGAGGATCATGGTGAGGTCTGAGTGTTGGAGAAGACTGTGTGGCCCAGGAGGATCATGGTGAGGTCTGAGTGTTGGAGGAGATTGTGGCCCAGGGCCAGGAGGATCATGGTGAGGTCTGAGTGTTGGAGGAGACTGTGTGGCCCAGGGCCAGGAGGATCATGGTGAGGTCTGAGTGTTGGAGAAGACTGTGGCCCAGGAGGATCATGGTGAGGTCTGAGTGTTGGAGGAGAGTGTGGCCCAGGGCCAGGAGGAGGGAGATGGCTGGCCTCTGGTGGGGTGTGGGTGTTGGAGGAGGCCGAGGAAGGGCGAGGGAGCTATGTGTAGGCAGGTGTGTGTGTGTGTGTGTGTGTGTGTGTGTGTGTGTGTGTGTGTGTGTGTGTGTGTGTGTGTGTGGTTAAGAGGGCAGGTCGGGTGTTTGTAAAGGGGGGGGGGGGGGCACAAGGGCGCGGGAGGGCGTCTGGCCGGGCTGGGGCTGGCAGCGGGGCTGGGCCACTGCCAAATATGGGTGGGTAGGCACGCACGCTACCCAGTGCCGCCCACCTTTCACGCCCACACGTCCTCCACGCACGCCCTAATTGGGTGTGGGGCGGGCGCTTCAACAGGCGTCACACACCTGGCTGACTTAAAGGGCTAAGTTTGGCGAGCGCCACCTCCCTCGGTTATCATGTAGCGCCACCACGAGTATGTATGTAACAACACGTGCCACCACCAGCTGGCTGTACACCACCACCCCTACCACTGACCATCTACCACTCTCACTACCACTAACCATCTACCACTCTCACCACCACTAACCATCTACCACTCTCACTACCACTGACCATCTACCACCATCACTACCACTGACCATCTACCACTCTCACTACCACTCTCACCACTACTAACCATCTACCACCATCACTACCACTGACCATCTACCACTCTCACTACCACTCTCACCACCACGAACCATCTACCACCATCACTACCACTGACCATCTACCACTCTCACTACCACTCTCACTACCACTCTCACCACCACTAACCATCTACCACCATCACTACCACTGACCATCCACCACTCTCACTACCACTGACCATCTACCACTCTCACTACCAATGACCATCTACCACTCTCACCACCACTGACCATCTACCACTCTCACTACCACTAACCATCTACCACCATCACTAACATCTCTCACTACCACTAACCATCTACCACTCTCACCACCACTGACCATCTACCACTCTCACTACCACTAACCATCTACCACCATCACTAACATCTCTCACTACCACTAACCATCTACCACTCTCACTACCACTGACCATCTACCACTCTCACTACCACTGACCATCTACCACCATCACTAACATCTCTCACTACCACTGACCATCTACCACTCTCACTACCACTGACCATCTACCACTCTCACTACCACTAACCATCTACCACCATCACTACCACTGACCATCTACCACTGTCACTACCACTGACCATCTACCACCGTCACTACCACTGACCATCTACCACTCTCACTACCACTGACCATCTACCACCATCACTAACATCTCTCATTACCATTGACCACCTACCACTCTCACTACCACTAACCATCTACCACTGTCACTACCACTGACCATCTACCACCATCACTACCACTGACCATCTACCACTCTCACTACCATCTCCCGCTACCACTAAGGACGACGCTAACACAAACATGGCTCCCCATCACTAACGTATCACAAATATGGCTCCCCATCACTTACCTACCACAAACATGGCTCCCCATCACTTTCCCATCACAAACACGGCTCTCCATCCCTTACCTATCACAAACACGGCTCCCCATCAGTTCTCAACCACAAACATGGCTCCCATTTTCTCTACCACAAACATGGCTCCCCATCAGTTCTCAACCACAAACACAGCTCCCATTTTCTCTACCACAAACATGGCTCCCCATCAGTTCTCTACCACAAACACGGCTCCCATTTTCTCTACCACAAACATGGCTCCCCATCATTTCTCTACCACAAACGTGGCTCCCATTTCCTCTACCACAAACATGGCTCCCCATCATTTCTCTACCACAAACACGGCTCCCATTTTCTCTACCACAAACACGGATCCCCATCAGTTCTCAACCACAAACATGGCTCCCATTTTCTCTACCACAAACATGGCTCCCCATCAGTTCTCAACCACAAACATGGCTCCCATTTTCTCTACCACAAACATGGCTCCCCATCGTTTCTCTACCACAAACACGGCTCCCATTTTCTCTACCACAAACACGGATCCCCATCAGTTCTCAACCACAAACATGGCTCCCATTTTCTCTACCACAAACATGGCTCCCCATCAGTTCTCAACCACAAACACAGCTCCCATTTCCTCTACCACAAACACGGATCCCCATCAGTTCTCAACCACAAACACGGCTCCCATTTTCTCTACCACAAACACGGATCCCCATCAGTTCTCAACCACAAACATGGCTCCCATTTTCTCTACCACAAACATGGCTCCCCATCAGTTCTCAACCACAAACACGGCTCCCATTTCCTCTACCACAAACACGGATCCCCATCAGTTCTCAACCACAAACACGGCTCCCATTTTCTCTACCACAAACACGGATCCCCATCATTTTTTTACCACATACGTAGCTCCCAATTCCTCTACCACAAACATGGCTCCCCATCAGTTCTCTACCACAAACACGGCTCCCATTTTCTCTACCACAAACATGGCTCCCCATCAGTTCTCTACCACAAACATGGCTCCCATTCTCTCTACCACAAACACGGCTCCCTATCAGTTCTCAACCACAAACACGGCTCCCATTTTCTGTACCACAAACACGACTCCCTATCAGTTCTCTACCACAAACACGGCTCCCATTTTCTGTACCACAAACATGGCTCCCATCAGTTCTCTACCACAAACATGGCTCCCATTCTCTCTACCACAAACACGGCTCCCCATCAGTTCTCTACCACAAACATGGCTCCCATTTTCTGTACCACAAACATGGCTCCCCATCAGTTCTCTACCACAAACACGGCTCCCCATCAGTTCTCAACCACATACACGGCTCCCATTTTCTGTACCACAAACACGGCTCCCCATCAGTTCTCTACCACAAACACGGCTCCCATTTTCTGTACCACAAACACGGCTCCCCATCAGTTCTCTACCACAAACATGGCTCCCATTTTCTGTACCACAAACATGGCTCCCCATCAGTTCTCTACCACAAACATGGCTCCCATTCTCTCTACCACAAACACGGCTCCCCATCAGTTCTCTACCACAAACACGGCTCCCATTTTCTGTACCACAAACACGGCTCCCTATCAGTTCTCAACCACAAACACGGCTCCCATTTTCTGTACCACAAACACGACTCCCTATCAGTTCTCTACCACAAACACGGCTCCCATTTTCTGTACCACAAACATGGCTCCCCATCAGTTCTCTACCACAAACACGGCTCCCCATCAGTTCTCAACCACATACACGGCTCCCATTTTCTGTACCACAAACACGGCTCCCTATCAGTTCTCAACCACAAACACGGCTCCCATTTTCTCTACCACAAACATGGCTCCCCATCAGCTCCTGAAGGAGACACATCAGTCTAGGGAGAGAGTGAGTGAGAGGGAGTGAGTGTGGCTCAGACCTTCCCTTCGACAGAAGGGGCCCCACACTGCATGTGTACCACAACACACGGTGTGTATGTGTGTGTGTGTGTGTGTGTGTGTGTGTGTGTGTGCCTACCTTGCAACTCTGGCCTGAGTCTGGTATGCCACAGCGTTGTTGCTGCTGCGGGTGGACGACAAGTGCGCCGGTGGCGAAGTGCGTCTGCGTCTGAGAATAATATCCTTTGCGTCCACCACACACCAGGGGCGACGCGGGGGTGTGAGGTGTGGTAGAGAGGCGCGCTAACACAGCTGTGGTATATATCCTGGCGGGGTTACACTGTACACAAGGGCGGCCATCAGCTTAAGCTCACTACTCCTGCTGGTGGTGGTGCTCCTCCCTTCTCCCTCACACAACCAAGCCCAACCAAGCACTGGGGAGGGGCGTGGGGCGCTCGGGCCTCCCTCTCTCTTCCCACCAACTGCTGCCACCTGCTCCTGCCTCCCTCCCTCCTCATTTCCCTCCTCATACTCGCCGTCATGAGGCCCGTAGCTGGTCTCATACCTCATAACGAGGATCATGAGGCCCCATGGCCACATGGTGCCCCACCCAATCATGGGGGGGCACAAACCCCAGCCCCACACACACTGGGGTTCTCCATGTAAACATTTGGCATCTGTAGAAGATGGAGGGGGGGATGATGGCGGCGTTCGCCAACTGAGCGACCCACCCACGCATAGAAAACGGGAAGATGCGGGGTGTCCCCTCCCTCCCTCCCTCCCTTCCCTCCCTCTTGGCACCCCTCCCTTCCCCCGACCCCATTAAAGTCAACTGAAGGAACTGGCCCTGCCTGTGTGCTCCAGGCCCACCTCGCCACTCGAACACCAACACCCAAGACTTGTGTGTGTGTGTGTGTGTGTGTGTGTGTGTGTGTGTGTGTGTGCGTGCAGGGAGGGGCCGCCACGCAGGCCCAACCCGGGGTTCGAACACGAGAGCCAGGGGAGGAGAGGAGCAGGTGACAAGCCACCAACCACCCCACAGCCTCCCACTCCCACACTCTCGGGGACGCCCTTCCCCCACACCCCGGGGGTTGTTAAATGTGGGGTGTGGGGGGACTCTATATAGTTTTTGACCTGTGGTAACCATAGCGATTTCCATGGGACTGCCTCATGCGGGATGGTGGGGGGGGGGGGGGGGGGGGTGGCGCAGCCAGACCAGACCAGACCAGCGCCTCGACCACAATCCTCGACCACTACCAGGTCTCTCTCTCTCTCTGGTGTGGTGTGTGGTTGTGTGTGGTGGTGGTGTGCGGTGTGTGGCAGTGTTGTGGTGGAGTGTGGTGGTGGTGTGTGGTGGTGGTGTGATGGTGGTGTGTGGTGATGGTGGTGGTGTGTGGTAGTGGTGTGTGGTAGTGGTGATGTGTGTGGTGGTGTGTGGTGTTGGTGATGTGTGTGGTGGTGTGTGGTGGTGGTGTGTGGTAGTGGTGATGTGTGTGGTGGTGTGTGGTGTTGGTATATGATGGTGGTGTGTGGTGGTGGTGTGCGGTGTGTGTGGTGGTGTGTGGTGGTGGTGTGTAGTGGTGGTATGTGATGGTGGTGTGTAGTGGTGGTGTGTGGTGTGTGGTGGTGGTGGTGTGTGGTGTGTGGTGGGACTGGCATCCTCAACCACAAGTGGCACAACCCCGTCTCTACCACGGGACGGGTGTAGGGTAGACGGGTGGGAGAGGGTCGCTCGCTGTCTCACTCGCTCAACAAGTGCCTTGTCCTCTCTCTCTCTCTCTCTCTCTCTCTCTCTCTCTCTCTCTCTCTCTCTCTCTCTCTCTCTCTCTCTCTCTCTCTCTCTCCACTTTCACCTCCCGTTGTGCTGAGCTCAGCCTGCTGCCGTACGCGCTCCACCTGCCTGCTCCACACACACACACACACACACACACACACATGTACACACACACATGTACACACACACACATGTACACCTGACCCACACCTGGGGCTGCTGCTGCCCCACGGCACCTGACCCACACCTGGGGGCTGCTGCCCCACGGTACCTGACCCACACCTGGGGCTGCTGCCCCACGGTACCTGACCCACACCTGGGGCTGCTGCTGCCCCACGGCACCTGACCCACACCTGGGGGCTGCTGCTGCCCCACGGCACCTGACCCACACCTGGGGCTGCTGCCCCACGGCACCTGACCCACACCTGGGGCTGCTGCCCCACGGCACCTGACCCACACCTGGCGCTGCTGCCCCACGGCACCTGACCCACACCTGGGGGCTGCTGCCCCACGGCACCTGACCCACACCTGGGGCTGCTGCCCCACGGCACCTGACCCACACCTGGGGGCTGCTGCCCCACGGCACCTGACCCACACCTGGGGGCTGCTGCCCCACGGCACCTGACCCACACCTGGGGCTGCTGCCCCACGGCACCTGACCCACACCTGGGGGCTGCTGCCCCACGGCACCTGACCCACACCTGGGGGCTGCTGCCCCACGGCACCTGACCCACACCTGGGGGCTGCTGCCCCACGGCACCTGACCCACACCTGGGGCTGCTGCCCCACGGCACCTGACCCACACCTGGGGGCTGCTGCCCCACGGCACCTGACCCACACCTGGGGGCTGCTGCCCCACGGCACCTGACCCACACCTGGGGGCTGCTGCCCCACGGCACCTGACCCACACCTGGGGGCTGCTGCCCCACGGTACCTGACCCACACCTGGGGGCTGCTGCCCCACGGCACCTGACCCACACCTGGGGGCTGCTGCCCCACGGCACCTGACCCACACCTGGGGGCTGCTGCCCCACGGTACCTGACCCACACCTGGGGCTGCTGCCCCACGGCACCTGACCCACACCTGGGGCTGCTGCCCCACGGCACCTGACCCACACCTGGGGGCTGCTGCTGCCCCACGGCACCTGACCCACACCTGGGGGCTGCTGCCCCGCGGCACCTGACCCACACCTGGGGCTGCTGCCCCACGGCACCTGACCCACACCTGGGGCTGCTGCCCCACGGCACCTGACCCACACCTGGGGGCTGCTGCCCCACGGCACCTGACCCACACCTGGGGGCTGCTGCCCCACAGCACCTGACCCACACCGGGGGCTGCTGCCCCACGGCACCTGACCCACACCTGGGGCTGCTGCCCCACGGCACCTGACCCACACCGGGGGCTGCTAACCCCCCTCCCTCCCCCAGTGGCAATCCCTTTTCGAGCCCCCAAGTGTCCAAGTGCCCCCACGCCCCTCCCCATCCACTGACGTAAGACTGGAGAGGTGGGGCGGGGTGGGGCGGGGGTGGGGTGGGGTGGGCCGGGGTGGGGTGTAAACATGAGTGTGAGACGGGCCACGGTCCGGTGCTACCCCCCC
>NC_092270.1:19244939-19249939 GCF_036320965.1 Panulirus ornatus
TACAGTGGTCGGTCACAACGCCCACCACAGCTACAGCGGTCGGTCACAACACCCATCACAGCTACAGCGGTCGGTCATAACACCCACCACAGCTACAGCGGTCGGTCACAAAACCCACCACAGCTACAGCGGTCGGTCACAACACCCACCACAGCTACAGCGGTCGGTCACAACACCCACCACAGCTACAGTGGTCGGTCACAACACCCACCACAGCTACAGCGGTCGGTCACAACACCCACCACAGCTACAGCGGTCGGTCACAACACCCACCACAGCTACAGCGGTCGGTCACAACACCCACCACAGCTACAGCGGTCGGTCATAACACCCACCACAGCTACAGCGGTAGGTCACAACACCCACCACAGCTACAGTGGTCGGTCACAACACCCACCACAGCTACAGCGGTCGGTCACAACACCCACCACAGCTACAGCGGTCGGTCACAACACCCACCACAGCTACAGCGGTCGGTCACAACACCCACCACAGCTACAGCGGTCGGTCACAACACCCACCACAGCTACAGTGGTCGGTCACAACACCCACCACAGCTACAGTGGTCGTCATAACACCCACCATAGCTACAGCGGTCGGTCACAACAGTTCCCGATACATCGGTGGACACACAAAGCCAGCTGGACCCGCCTCCTGAGGATAATGATATGCTGAAGTTAAGGACGAACGGCATAGAGTCTTACAGTATGGACACGACCATCTGGTTGTGGTAACACCTGCACACGTCACCTTCAACATGGTCTTCCATCATCAGAGGTCTGTTACACCTGCAGGTGTGTCACTTGACACAGGGACGTGTCAGCAGTAGTGTGGGCGGTGTAGCAACACAAGTTAATGTGACGGGAATGAGAACACAAACCCATGAACCCCCTGACCTGACCTGTGACCTGACCTAGCCTGGCCAGGAGGGTACATGACCCAACAGAACACAAAAAACCATGAACCCCCTGACCTGAGCTGTGACCTGTGACCTGACCTAGCCTGGCCAGGAGGGTACATGACTCAACAGAACACAAAAACCCATGAACACCCCCTGACCTGTGACCTGACCTGACCTAGCCTGGCCAGGAGGGTACATGACCCAACAGAACACAAAAACCCATGAACCCCCTGACCTGACCTGTGACCTGACCTAGCCTGGCCAGGAGGGTACATGACCCAACAGAACACAAAAACCCATGAACCCCCTGACCTGACCTGTGACCTGTGACCTGACCTAGCCTGGCCAGGAGGGTACATGACCCAACAAAACACAAAAACCCATGAACCCCTGACCTGTGACCTGTGACCTGACCTAGCCTGGCCAGGAGGGTACATGACCCAACAAAACACAAAAACCCATGAACCCACTGACCTGTGACCTGTGACCTGACCTGACCTAGCCAGGAGGGTACATGACCCACGAGTAAAAAAAAATAATTTCCCCGCTTGTATGTGATTTCTCCCCTGGCTGCTACAGACGTACAGGTGTCATAAACCCTGAGCAAAATAACTCACACTTTCCCTCCGCTTGAGGAAGCTGGCTAGGTGGCTGGCCGGCCCCCGGGGGGCGTCTCTCCCCGACACCTGACCGCCCCGCCCCCCGTGGGGCGTCTCTCCCCGTCCCCATGGCCAGCCTCACTCTCTCTCGTCATAACCTGCTCTCACTCTCCTCAAATATCAAAACCCCCAGGGACTTCCAGTCGTGTCGTCCCTCACTTCCTCACAAGGTTTCCATGGTCTAGTGTTTATATCTTCGCTCGTCACCTCGGGGGCTAGATGAAGAAGGAGGAGGTCCACTCCTTCCCCAGCAGCACCAGCTCCTCCTCCTCGGGGGCCAGGTGAAGAAGGAGGAGGTCCACTCCTCCCCCAGCAGCACCAGCTCCTCCTCCTCGGGGGCCAGGTGAAGGAGGAGGAGGTCCACTCCTTCCCCAGCAGCAGCACCAGCTCCTCCTCCTCGGGGGCCAGGTGAAGGAGGAGGAGGTCCACTCCTTCCCCAGCAGCAGCACCAGCTCCTCCTCCTCGGGGGCCAGGTGAAGGAGGAGGAGGTCCACTCCCTCCCCAGCAGCACCAGCTCCTCCTCCTCGGGGCCAGGTGAAGGAGGAGGAGGTCCACTCCTCCCCCAGCAGCTCCTCCCGTCACCTCGGGGCCAGGTGAAGGAGGAGGAGGTCCACTCCTCCCCCAGCACCAGCAGCAGCAGCTCCTCCTCCTCCTCCTCTTCCTCCTCCTCCTTCCTGACCCGTGGTCGCAAGCAACACTAACTCTTATTATTATCATTATTATTATTATTATTGTTATTATTATTATTATTATCATTATTATTATTATCATTATTATTATTATTATTATTATTATTATTATATTATCATTATTATTATTATTATCATTGCTATTATTAGTAGTATCATTATTATTATTATTATTATTATTATTATTATTATTATTATTATTATTATTATCATTATTATCATTATTATTATCATTATTATTGCTATTATTAGTAGTATCATTATTATTATTATTATTATTATTATCATTATTATTATTATTATTATTATCATTATTGCTCAAGAAATTATTAAATGGGATTTCGTCAAGGTATACCGAAGACCCCAAGCTGAGAGGAGCCATCTTCAGGAGCTGGCCAGAGAGGCCATAACCTTGTTCGTGGTCGTAAGAGGCCATAACCTTGTTCATGGTCGTAAGAGGCCATAACCTTGTTCGTGGTCGTAAGAGGCCATAACCTTGTTCATGGTCGTAAGAGGCCATAGCCTTGTTCATGGTCGTAAGAGGCCATAACCTTGTTCGTGGTCGTAAGAGGCCATAACCTTGTTCATGGTCGTAA
This sequence comes from Panulirus ornatus, assembly GCF_036320965.1. Lineage (NCBI taxonomy): Eukaryota > Metazoa > Arthropoda > Malacostraca > Decapoda > Palinuridae > Panulirus > Panulirus ornatus. The sequence continues at coordinate 19,247,785 of NC_092270.1, forward strand.
GAGGCCATAACCTTGTTCATGGTCGTAAGAGGCCATAACCTTGTTCGTGGTCGTAAGAGGCCATAACCTTGTTCGTGGTCGTAAGAGGCCATAACCTTGTTCGTGGTCGTAAGAGGCCATAGCCTTGTTCGTGGTCGTAAGAGGCCATAGCCTTGTTCGTGGTCGTAAGAGGCCATAGCCTTGTTCGTGGTCGTAAGAGGCCATAGCCTTGTTCGTGGTCGTAAGAGGCCATAACCTTGTTCGTGGTCGTAAGAGGCCATAGCCTTGTTCGTGGTCGTAAGAGGCCATAACCTTGTTCGTGGTCGTAAGAGGCCATAACCTTGTTCGTGGTCGTAAGAGGCCATAACCTTGTTCGTGGTCGTAAGAGGCCATAGCCTTGTTCGTGGTCGTAAGAGGCCATAACCTTGTTCGTGGTCGTAAGAGGCCATAGCCTTGTTCGTGGTCGTAAGAGGCCATAACCTTGTTCGTGGTCGTAAGAGGCCATAGCCTTGTTCGTGGTCGTAAGAGGCCATAGCCTTGTTCGTGGTCGTAAGAGGCCATAGCCTTGTTCGTGGTCGTAAGAGGCCATAGCCTTGTTCGTGGTCGTAAGAGGCCATAGCCTTGTTCGTGGTCGTAAGAGGCCATAGCCTTGTTCGTGGTCGTAAGAGGCCATAGCCTTGTTCGTGGTCGTAAGAGGCCATAGCCTTGTTCGTGGTCGTAAGAGGCCATAACCTTGTTCGTGGTCGTAAGAGGCCATAACCTTGTTCGTGGTCGTAAGAGGCCATAGCCTTGTTCGTGGTCGTAAGAGGCCATAGCCTTGTTCGTGGTCGTAAGAGGCCATAGCCTTGTTCGTGGTCGTAAGAGGCCATAACCTTGTTCGTGGTCGTAAGAGGCCATAGCCTTGTTCGTGGTCGTAAGAGGCCATAGCCTTGTTCGTGGTCGTAAGAGGCCATAACCTTGTTCGTGGTCGTAAGAGGCCATAGCCTTGTTCGTGGTCGTAAGAGGCCATAACCTTGTTCGTGGTCGTAAGAGGCCATAGCCTTGTTCGTGGTCGTAAGAGGCCATAGCCTTGTTCGTGGTCGTAAGAGGCCATAACCTTGTTCGTGGTCGTAAGAGGCCATAGCCTTGTTCGTGGTCGTAAGAAGCCATAGCCTTGTTCGTGGTCGTAAGAGGCCATAGCCTTGTTCGTGGTCGTAAGAGGCCATAACCTTGTTCGTGGTCGTAAGAGGCCATAGCCTTGTTCGTGGTCGTAAGAGGCCATAGCCTTGTTCGTGGTCGTAAGAGGCCATAGCCTTGTTCGTGGTCGTAAGAAGCCATAGCCTTGTTCGTGGTCGTAAGAGGCCATAACCTTGTTCGTGGTCGTAAGAGGCCATAGCCTTGTTCGTGGTCGTAAGAGGCCATAGCCTTGTTCGTGGTCGTAAGAGGCCATAGCCTTGTTCGTGGTCGTAAGAGGCCATAGCCTTGTTCGTGGTCGTAAGAGGCCATAGCCTTGTTCGTGGTCGTAAGAGGCCATAGCCTTGTTCGTGGTCGTAAGAGGCCATAGCCTTGTTCGTGGTCGTAAGAAGCCATAGCCTTGTTCGTGGTCGTAAGAGGCCATAACCTTGTTCGTGGTCGTAAGAGGCCATAACCTTGTTCGTGGTCGTAAGAGGCCATAACCTTGTTCGTGGTCGTAAGAGGCCATAACCTTGTTCGTGGTCGTAAGAGGCCATAGCCTTGTTCGTGGTCGTAAGAGGCCATAACCTTGTTCGTGGTCGTAAGAGGCCATAGCCTTGTTCGTGGTCGTTAGAGGCCATAGCCTTGTTTGTGGTCGTAAGAGGCCATAGCCTTGTTCGTGGTCGTAAGAGGCCATAACCTTGTTCGTGGTCGTAAGAGGCCATAGCCTTGTTCGTGGTCGTAAGAGGCCATAACCTTGTTCGTGGTCGTAAGAGGCCATAGCCTTGTTCGTGGTCGTAAGAGGCCATAGCCTTGTTCGTGGTCGTAAGAGGCCATAACCTTGTTCGTGGTCGTAAGAGGCCATAACCTTGTTCGTGGTCGTAAGAGGCCATAGCCTTGTTCGTGGTCGTAAGAGGCCATAGCCTTGTTCGTGGTCGTAAGAGGCCATAGCCTTGTTCGTGGTCGTAAGAGGCCATAGCCTTGTTCGTGGTCGTAAGAGGCCATAGCCTTGTTCGTGGTCGTA